>NC_059294.1:23549471-23561971 GCF_017591435.1 Portunus trituberculatus
AGTAAAGGAGGAAAGACGAAGAAGTAAAGTTGTTAGAGATATTATTGGCTAGATGCCAGAAATCTCGAGAGGAGTTAGAATTGGAAAGACTTTGACATTTTCTATTGATGAAAGAGTTTTAGTAAGTTGGAGAATAGATTTGGCATGATTACGGGCAGAAATATATAGGGCATGAGTTTCAGCAGTTGGATGGCTACGGAACCGTTTGTGAGCCGCCTCTCTATCATTGACAGCACGAGAACAAGCAGAGTTAAACCAAGGCTTTTTAGCTTTAGGGTTAGAGAAAGTATGAGGAATGTATAGCTCCATGCCAGAGATAATCACCTCTGTTATGCGCTCGGCACAAAGAGAAGGATCTCTGACATGAAAACAATAATCATCCCAAGGAAATCAGAATAGTACTGCCTTAGTTCCTCCCACTTAGCAGAGTTAAAATGCCAGAAGCACCTCCGCTTAGGCGGGTCCTGAGGCTGCACTGGAGTGATAGAACAGGTAACGGAAATTAGATTGTGGTCGGAGGAGCCCAACGGAGAGGAAAGTTTAACAGAGTAAGCAGAAGGGTTGGAGGTTAGGAAAAGATCAAGAATGTTGGGCGTGTCTCCAAGGCGGTCAGGAATACGGGTAGGGAACTGCACTAGCTGCTCTAGGTCATGAAGGATAGCAAAGTTGAAGGTTTGTTCACCAGGTTGGTCAGTGAAAGAAGATGAAAGCCAAAGCTGGTGGTGAACATTGAAATCCCTAAAATGGAGATCTCAGCAAAAGGAAAGTGAGATAAGATGTGCTCCACCTTGGAAGTCAAATAGTCAAAGAATTTTACATAGTCAGAGGAATTAGGTGAGAGGTATACAGCACAGATGAATTTAGTTAGAGAGTGACATTGAAGTCTTAGCCAGATGGTAGAAAATTCTGAAGATTCAAGATTGTGGGCACGAGAGCAAGTGGTGTCGTTACGCACGTATGCGCAACATCCAGCTTTGGATTGAAAATGAGGATAGAGCAAGTAGGAGGGAACAGAAAAGGGGCTGCTGTCAGTAGTCACAGACAACTGTGTTTCGGTTAGGAAGAGAAGATGAGGTTTAGTAGAGGAGAGGTGGTGTTCCACAGATTGAAAATTAGAACGAAGGCCACGAATGTTGCAGAAATTGATAGTGAAAGTATTAGATGAAGTGTCAAGACACCCAAGGTCGACAGCAGAGGGGCAGTCCGACCTGGGGACATTTATGGTCCCTCCCAGAGGGGACTCCGAGGCAGGGCGTGGTGAAGCCATTATTAAATTTTGATTTGAAGAGAGTGTAAAAGTGTAAGGTGTTGTAGTGTAGTGTAGGAAGTAGTAGAAGTTGTCTTTAGAGGGCAGGCTGCAGCTGCTCAATTGTATAAATGAGACCACAAAGGGAACCGGGAAGAGAGGACACGGGAATCACTCAGTCTGCAGCACTGCCTACATCCCCGTAAGTACCTCTCCTGGAGTATTCCACCGGGCGGCAGGTGACTACTGCCTACTCCACATATATATATATATATATATATATATATATATATATATATATATATATATATATATATATATATATATATATATATATATATATATATATATATATATATATATAAACACACACACACACACACACACACACACATATATATATATATATATATATATATATATATATATATATATATATATATATATATATATATATATATATATATATATATAAGTAAACAAATTAATGGTAACGAAGTAGCATATAATGATAATTGTAATAATGACATTGATAATGATAATATTAAAATGAAAACCATGATTAGTAATATTGATAATAATAATAATAATAATAATAATAATAATAATAATAATAATAATAATAATGATAACGGTAATACTGTAATAATTACAACAAATAACGATAGTAATAATGATAACAGTATTAAAATTGAAAACCATGGTAAATAATAATAATGATACTAATAACAATAATAATAATGATAATAATATAATAATGATTACAACACCAAAAATAAAAATATTAAATCACTAATAGTAGGAATGGAGAAAGAAAAATAACAATTACAATGATTACAATAACAATTATAATAGGAATAATAATAATAATAATAATAATAATGATAACAATAACAATAATGATAATAACAGTAATAGTAATAATGGTTACTGTAATACCTATGTCAGTACACTACCTCATAGAAACATACGAATATTAATTAAAAATTTTGTCTGCTCCACATATATAACACAAATTAAATTTAAACTAAGTCAATAAACTATGCAATTATTCTTGCCCTTCCTGACTCTGCATTGTGGGAAAGGGGTACGTGATCAATAATGAAAGACTTCGAGGGGTACATAAGATTAAAAAGGTTGAGAACCCCTGCTGTAGAGGATAGTACTGACAAATGCTTCATAGCTCCCTTATTACATTGTGCAACCAGCTTGTCGCGGCTGTGTGTGAGAGCCTGTGTGCTGCAGAGAGCACGTCACTGTGGCCTGCATTGCAGTGTGCCAGTTGGCATGTTGTTATTAGAAGCGCAAAATACATGTAGAAAACTTTAGCTAAGATTCGTTAGATGGTTGGTATAATTTCAATACAGTAATTGCGCTGTTGTTGCCTTGATCAAATTCCACAGTGAAAGACATCGTCGCTATCCCATTATTTTGCAGTGATGGCCGGGTGTCCTAACTATCAAGAAGCGTTACTGTGTGCCGGGAAATGTTACTATCAAACTTACCGCACTGCTGGAAAGAGTTGTCATGTTGCCGGTAATCGTTACCGTGTGCTAAGAAATGCTGCCGTGCTGCCTGAAAGCTTTACCATGTGCTTGAAATATTGCTGTGCTACCAGAAAGTAAGTGTTGTCTTGTTACCATGTGGTTGGGAAAGGTTTTCGTGTTGCCGTTCTGTTGGAAAGTGTTGTTGTGTTGCCGTGCTGGCGATGATAGTGTTGGTGACATTGGCAAGTGACAAAGTAAACGACCATAAAGATGGCAGTTACGTATTAGTCTAGAAGAGCACAGACATTAGTAGTTTGGCAAGTGTCCGACGTCTTGTCTCCGCAACAATAAAGGTGCTTTTCTGTGCACATAATGTGAGTTGTGACACTTTTGCTACAAGAGATGGTTTTTTTTTTTTTTTTTTTTTACGGTAAGGCCTATAGCGCCTGTAGGCACACTTGAAGAGTGTATGGAAAGCGCTGTTCAGCTTCCGCCCATTAGTGGCGCAGGCAATTTTATTTATAGTGGTACCCATATTAGGGCCCATATCACCCCCGAAGTTCATTTTGGGTGTAACCACCTAGAACCTGGGTATCATGGTGACATGTAGGTAACTTTAAATCACTTGACAAATGGCAAAGTGTTTAAGGCTGTACGTGGTGGGTCTCTCTCTCTCTCTCTCTCTCTCTCTCTCTCTCTCTCTCTCTCTCTCTCTCTCTCTCTCTCTCTCTCTCTCTCTCTCTCTCTCTCTCTCTCTCACACACACACACACACACACACACACACACACACACACACACACACACACACACACACACATTGTGTATAGTATGCTCGTATAGTGCTAGTTATAAGCATATTAGAATCTCTCTCTCTCTCTCTCTCTCTCTCTCTCTCTCTCTCTCTCTCTCTCTCTCTCTCTCTCTCTCTCTCTCTCTCTCTCTCTCTCTCTCTCTCTATATATATATATATATATATATATATATATATATATATATATATATATATATATATATATATATATATATATTTTTTCTTTACTTTGATTAGAGGTACATCTATTCATTGCACAATAAGTCATTGTCGCGCTGGGAGGTGCAGCCACCTACTGCGCTGCTCTGATCCACGGCTCACAAGTTAGGTCTATTATTTCTAAGAGTCATGTGAACACTGATGTACTGTTAGGCTGGTTACTTTATTTGATTTACACGAAAGATCATTTATCAACGGTTTGACCAATATGGCAAGGAACTTAAAAGAATTAGAACTTTAGGAAATATTTTGTTAAACTACTATACAAATGAAAAGTAATAGTAATATATTACCACAAATTTTCTAAGAACGCTTTAGGCTTCTTATACGGTTCAAGGTCAGTGATTCATTTGTTCTTCCTGATTACCGTCAACGTCCGCAGCCTAACTTTCTTGGATAGTTGTGTGCTCTTAAATCTTAAATTTGTACCCTTTAGTAGCCCTGCACAACATTGACAACAGGGCATGTGCTCCGTCATATTCCAAGATATACCATGGGCGATGATTCTTTTGAAATAGTGTTGGGGGGGGAGGGATGGGGCGAAATTTGCTTTTTTCCGAGACAAACATGCAATGTATGTTAAGGCATATTATATTATAATCTACTTGTGTTACTTGTAATTCGGCAACTTCTCTAAAAAATTCTCTTTTTCTGCCTATGCTAACATTATTAGTAGTACTGTATTGTGTGACTGAAATTATTGTTTATGTTAAGACAACTTATCTCGAAGAGTGGGAAGGATAAATAATACTATATCCCCCCAGTCTCAAAAGTGAGGGGAACATGTCAGCAGGGGGAACGAGAGGGGGACATTTGCCCCGCTTGGAGTTTGTCGAAAATATAAAAATGTATGAAAAATACAAAATGAATAAAAAAAATTACATGGAAAATGCAATATGAATAGAATACCATGTACATTTATCAACTGTTTATTACCGAAATTATTCTATTACTCAGGTTTCTTTATTGTTACTAGTGCTATTGTTGGAACAGGAATTGGAGTCGTCGGGGTTTCTGCCAAACTTGTCAATCACCCTATTCATTGATGTATTTTTTTTCTGCGGACGCCCATGCCCCCCATTGTACTTTTCTTTTTCTGCGGACGCCCATGCCCATGACATGTACTATATCTTGAATGTAGTGGCAGAACTTTTGGCAGCAGCCAATGCTCCAGGCTTAGCGCTAACATGCATGGTCAAAATAAATAGCGTTACCTTACATATTACACCACCTTCGTAGTAAGAAGGCCTGCCCCTATCCCCTTTTGAAGCCATCTAAATACATAGGCTGCAGCGATCTTTGAAACTCCGTGAAAATAAATAGGGATACAATCCTTTCCAGTAATAAAGTTACATTACTTTGGAAGTATAATTCATACAACAGCGTGCTTACTTAACTTCTGTGATTACAGTCCACTTTAAAAGATAAGGTTTACACTTGACAAGCACGATGTCCTGACGGTCCACCTGACAAATCCTTCCCGCTGCTGCTACAGACGCTCGTTTCGTTTAACTCTATATCGCTTTCTTGCTACTTTTGCACTGACTTCAGTAATCATCAGTGTGTTTTTATGTACAAAAGTGCACATGCTTCTTAGAAATTCGTCTTGTTCCTTTTGGCACAAAATATAACCTGTTCCATTCTATAATGCAAGTTTGCCATTTTTAACAGACATTCCTGTGTATTCCTATCCAAGGTAAAGATAACCTTGTTCCTATCTAGGAATACACATATATTGCATTAGGGAACCAACGAAAACTTCAAGGTGCGTGGGAAATTTTTGGCGGGCCAACCAGGGATGGAGGTGAAAGTAGTCAGTGGAAGGTACTAGCAAAATGAACAGGAAAGGAAAGGTATAAAGAAAAGACGAGGAGGAGACGGGAAAGAAAAAGAAAAGGAAAGAGGGCAAGCGTTGCTGCGGACGGCCTTGTGGCGACCAAGACTTAGTGACAGCGCATGTGCAGGAATTCTTGGCCTGGGGAAACGGAGAAAGGAGCAAGAAGCGAGCTAGCTATTATAGAGGCCAGCCCACACCATGTTTTGGAAACAACGAATCCAAACAAGTTTTTTTTCATGTTTTATTTATTTATTTTCTTATTTGTTATTTTTTTACACCATCTTACCTTGGACGCAGAGGCTTGTGAGTCATAAAATCTGGCGCCAATGTAATCGCCGACACAGATGCGGCTGTGGACCATCTCAGTGTTTACGGCGCTTGGTGACAAAGAATCCTAAAGGCCGTTTCACATACATTATACATCAGAGAAAATGACAGTAGTAAGATTTCCGAATTCTGTCAAGTAGTGCTGATCGTGTTCCTTCGAGAGAGAGAGAGAGAGAGAGAGAGAGAGAGAGAGACTACCATTTTGTTAGCCATGGGAGGGCGAATATGTTTTGTTGGTTATACTTTTAAAGTTTCAAATGTTCTTTTATTATTATCTTTATTGCTGTATTTGCTTACAGATAGACAAAGATGCACGCATAGAAAGATTTTTCCCTTGTAACAGAAATCCTACTTTGAAATTTTCCAAAGTCGAGAAGCAGTCATTTACTTAGAATTCTTGCCGAATTCTTGTTATTACATAGACGTTCAGCAATAGCTATTGCCCAGCATTTCTGACTCCGAAGAACAGGCTGGTTTAGTAGTTTGCCCTGATTACATCTATACAGGACCTGGTGTTGTAGCTGCTCCTGAAAGAGAATAAAATAATAGTGAGTGTTGTGAAAAAATAATGAAAGCCATTGTTACCTTCTCAGAAATGAGAATGGTCATCTAGCTTACTACACAGTCTACTGAATGTATTGTAAAATTTTGTTCAGGAAATAAAGTAACTAATTTAAGGTTGTAGTAAGTTTCGTATTATCTGCAAAATCATATCAGTGTATGTGTGTGTGTGTGTGTGTGTGTTAGTTGAGTTTACTTTTAGTTTAGCATGATTAATGAAACATTGCTCTTGTATTCTTGAATGAAGCATTATAATCATAACCATGCTAAGGAAACTTTTTTGTTTAACGCTTTCAACCTACACTACAAGTGTAATTGATTTAAGTATAAAGAGATTTGCTCTGCAGATTTTCTCTCTCTCTCTCTCTCTCTCTCTCTCTCTCTCTCTCTCTCTCTCTCTCTCTCTACAGTACATACAGTACATACGAACCTGCGGGCACGCAAGTTTCTCCATCGGATGCGTATCCTTCCTCGCAATACAGATCACCATTAGCAGAGTTACACAGACAGTTGGGGCTGCCCTGGATGCACTCTCCTCCTGTAATGCATCATCATCATCATCATCATCATCATCTTTATCGTAATTAAATATGCCATCCAAAGTAAATTGAATGAATAGATAAGCAATAGATAAGTAAGTTCATAAATTTTATAGTGTACAGTGCAGTGCCCTGTGGATATGAGTGGACAGTACCTTGGATTATGTTGGGATAGTCAGTACAGTTTCTTCCGACAGGCACTGCACATTTGGGTGCCTGAAGTTTGAAGCATTCAGTGTTGTCCGTGGAGACCTGACATGACCCAGTACCTTCTATCTGACCTGGTTTCCAGAAGGAATTTTGTGGGCAGCTGTGGTGTGATTGATGAAAACCTGAGTCATAGAAGCTGTCAGCAATGCACAAGTAAAACTTGTGACAGTTATACTCATCTGGGAAGCGACCTTCTGTATAACAGATGAAATCTTCTGGCTGGTAACTACAGGGGTCTTCACACTTTCCTGTTAAATCATTGAAGAGGAGACCACATGAACAGCTGAATGTGTACTGAATCAATCCTCGTGCAACTGGCATGCATTTGTAATATTCGGTGCAGTCGTTGGGATTAGGGAAGATGCCATGTTTGGTGCATTCAACGTAACCAACAGGATATTGGCACATGAGATCTTCCTCCTTGAAGACCATGTCCTTTTTACAAAATTCAACATTTGGATCCAAGTTTCCAGCTTGACACTCGAGGTAAGCCTGAGGACTGTATGGATCAGGAAGGAGTTCTCTTTGGTTTTGGCACTGACATATCTCAGGACTATTTGGATAGCAAACACCTCCACCAAAGGTATCTCGCATGTCACAGGTGTGACCTGCATCACAGTCGTCCATGTAAGCTCGCCCGTTCACACAGTTTACAAGAGTTTTGCAAGACATACAGAAAAAGCCACTCTGAATGTCCTCGCACATGAAGTCATAGTTCGGGTCCATTGGTAACGCTCTGGCGTGGCGGTCATGGAATGTGCAGTTGGTGTCCTGCTGGAACAGTGACGAGAGAGAGAGAGAGAGAGAGAGAGAGAGAGAGAGAGAGAGAGAGAGAGAGATGGGAATTAAAGTATAAAAGTCATAAATAAACTTATAATATCAATTTGCTGTATACATTAACGATCAACATCACTCGCTTCTTCAAGAGGAGACTGAAAAAGAAAGCTTACTTTGCTTGGGTTTAGACATTTCTTGGCGTCCTCATTAAAGATGGCTCCCTTACAAGAGCCAACGTGAGGTTCAAAGTATTTGCCTTGCGGAATACAGTCTACGTACTGATCACAGCTCTCAGGATGGCGAAACCTTCCCTCCGCTTCACAATGCAGTCTGTCGGGAAGAAATATTGAAAACAGCGAGCGTTAGGTTCTTATCAGGATACCCCTGACAATGTGTGATTTAAAGATTTCAAATTGCCAACACTGAAGGAAATACTTAAAAAGAACAAAGGGATGAGAATGTTGAAATTTGGAAATTCTACAAAAAAAGGTAAAAATACTATGAAAACATTGGGAAATTAGGTCTAATTTAATAAATGCCTTTGAGATCTTATATTTACTGCTAGAAAATAATGACGTACTGCACATTTGATTTAAATACTCTCTCTCTCTCTCTCTCTCTCTCTCTCTCTCTCTCTCTCTCTCTCTCTCTCTCTCTCTCTCTCTCTCTCTCTCTCTCTCTCTCTCTCTCTCACACACACACACACACACACACACACACACACACACACACACACACACACACACACACGGCCCGGTAGCTCAGTGGTTAGAGCGCTGGTTTCACAAGCCAGATGACCGGGATTCGATTCCCCGGCCGGGTGAAGATATTTGGGTGTGTCTCCTTTCACGTATAGCCCCTGTTCACCTAGCAGTGAGTAGGTACGGGATGTAAATCGAGGAGTTGTGACCTTGTTGTCCCGGTGTGTGGTGTGTGCCTGGTCTCAGGCCTATCCGAAGATCGGAAACAATGAGCTCTGAGCTCGTTCCGTAGGGTAACGTCTGGCTGTCTCGTCAGAGACGGCAGCAGATCAAACAGTGAATTACACACACACACAACACACACACACGCACACACAAACCGCGTAGTGTAGTGGTTAGCACGCTCGACTCACAATCGAGAGGCCCGGGTTCGAATCCCGGTAAGCGGCGAGGCAAATGGGCAAGCCTCTTAATGTGTGGCCCCTGTTCACCTAGCAGTAAATAGGTACGGGATGTAACTCGAGGGGTTGTGGCCTCGCTTTCCCGGTGTGTGGAGTGTGTTGTGGTCTCAGTCCTACCCGAAGATCGGTTTATGAGCTCTGAGCTCGCTCCGTAATGGGGAAGACTGGCTGGGTGACCAGCAGACGACTGAGGTGAATTACACACACACAGACACACACTCTCTCTCTCTCTCTCTCTCTCTCTCTCTCTCTCTCTGATTACTTACTCTCCATCTTCAGAAAGTACTGTCAGTTTCGCAGAGCTTAGGCTCACCTGAAAATAAGAAAAAGGAAGGGAAGCAATATAAATATGGGGTTAATATAGTTCATAGTTGATATTCATAGTGTTTAGCTATAATCAGGCAAGAAAGTCTTGCAGTACTATAGAAATACCTTGTAGTAAAGAAGATCAAAGACCATAAAATCTATGTGTATCATATGGTGCTTTAGTTATGATGATTGATTAAGTTTATTACTTTACTTCATAACTACACAAAGTATACGTGTATATATATATATATATATATATATATATATATATATATATATATATATATATATATATATATATATATATATATATATATATATATATATATATATATATATATATATATATATATATATATATATATATATATATATATATATATATATATATATATATAAGTGTAATATAATGAATAATAAACACACACACACACACACACACACACAATTGGGAAGGCTGGCTGGGTGACCTGCAGGCGACCACACACACACACACACACACACACACACACACACACACACACACACACACACACACACACACACACACACACACACTCGCTCGTTCACTCACTCACTCAGGACGTAATGTGCAAAATATAAAGTTTATAAATGGGAGAAAAAGTTTGTTTTACATTCTGAAGCCTTAAGAGATGCATATGACCATTGGTTTGGACGGCAAACTAAGCTAAATTAAGTACTATTTTTAAGGATAATATGATTTTACTGAAGGGAACTGAAGGTTTGTATAATGATTAAAATCCATGTAAGTCAAAGGTGGTGTATGGCAGAATCATGTGATGTTTGCGTATGTATTGATGGTGTAATAAGAGAGAAAGCAAAAAATAAATGTGTTGGTAGAAATGTGTAGAAATTATAATAAAAATAGTTTATGAATAAAATCTTGTTTATGATTGTATATCTCTCTATTTGGAGATATGTTGGTGTACAGAAGACAAGTTATTAGAAAACATAGATAGATATAAGGTAGTGTTAGAAAGGAGTATAAAGTTCAATAAGTGATTTTGAAGTTTCTTAGACAATAGGAGAACATAAGAACATAAGAAAAGAGGGAAGCTGCAAGAGGCCCCCAGGCCTATACGAGGCAGTCCCTGTGTGTTTAAGCTACTTAATTCCATCTATCATCCCCATCCATGAACTTATCTAACCTTCTTTTAAAGCTTCCTATTGACTCAGTCCTGACTACATAACCACTGTTCTACTCATCAACCACTCTGTTTGAAAACCATTTTCTTCCTATTTCTTTCCTAAACCTGAATTTTTCAAATTTAAACACATTATTTCTGGTTCTGTCCCCGCTACTGATGCTAAGAACTACTTTCATGTCCCCTTTGTTAAAACCCCTATACCACTTAAATGCTTCTATCAGGTCTCCTCTTAACCTACGTCTCTCTAAGGAATGCAGATTGAGTTTTTTCAGTCTCCCTCCTTAGGGAATATCCCTCGATCCCTGTATCTTTTTAGTCATCCTCCTTTGCACTGACTCCAACATAGCTATATCCTTCCTAAATTGCTGTTAAAAATAGTATATAATTTGGTTGAATATAAAAAAAAATGGGTGATGGTATAGGAATTTTTTAAATACCTTAGTTCAATTTATTACAGAGAGAGAGAGAGAGAGAGAGAGAGAGAGAGAGAGAGAGAGAGAGAAACCATATCAATGATGAAAAAAAAGAGACATAGCATAGCAGTACGAAACAGTTTGCGTGACGGAATAACTATTACATCAAAGATTATAAATGCAAGTGAAACTTGGAGAGTAAATGAAACACAGAAGTCAAAGATCTAAGTAGATGAAATCTTTCTGTGAAGGTAAGATAAATATTACGCTAGTGACGGCAGTGTACGAGAAATATTTCCCTTATAGAGACATTAAATAAAGGTGAACGAATGTAATGTTGTGTGGTTGAGACTATTAAGCGCAATATAAGAAGATGGTTTGGCCTTATTAAAAAATCAGTGCGTGAAATACCTGGGAGAGTATTGTGTTATTCTAATGGATGTAGCAGGTGGAATAGAAGGATCAACAATGAGATAGAAGGAATGGTTTTCCCGAATGCTTGCATGGAA
Source organism: Portunus trituberculatus (assembly GCF_017591435.1). Taxonomy (NCBI): domain Eukaryota; kingdom Metazoa; phylum Arthropoda; class Malacostraca; order Decapoda; family Portunidae; genus Portunus; species Portunus trituberculatus. Next base: position 23,561,050 of record NC_059294.1, read on the forward strand.
ATAAGTGATAATAAGAGGACTACAACATGAAAGGAGGGAATGCAAGGACAAATTCTTCTGTTGTGGCAATTCCATCGGAAACGTTTTTAGAAATAAACGTCAGATAGTTAGACATAAGGATAGAGAAACAGACAGACAGACAGGTAGACAGATGAATATGTGCAGTACCTTTTCATTTCTTTCTTAGATTCCAACTTGTACATGCGAGAATAGGCAATTTGATGAGATAGGATTATAAGTACTACTGTTAGATGTAAAGGAGCACCTGCAGCACCAAACAGCACTGTCTGGCATGACTGTCATACTCACGGCACAGATCACCATCAGGATGCGAAGAGCGGTGGAAGCCATCTTGGCTGCAGCAGCTTTGGCTTTGGCCCGGAGCAGCGAGGAGACTGCTTATATACGGTACAACCTCCCGGTGGGCCAGCACCTGCTCTGTCTCACTCCTTCCCACCACACCTCACTGCCCACTCCCTATCCCTACTCCCGGACGTCCACTTTTGTCTTTTTTATTATTTTATCCTGGAACGGGTTGTTGCCCACATTTTCTATTTGGAAGTAATTTATTATACTAACCACTCTAGTGCTAACCAGCTAGCCATATTTAGATAGTATTCTAACAATTTATATTCACATTCTTGCACACACACACACACACACACACACACACACACACACACAGTGGTTAGAACGCTGGCTTCACAAGCCAGAGGACCGGGGTTCGATTCCCCGGCCGGGTGGAGATATTTGGGTGTGTCTCCTTTCACGTGTAGCCTCTGTTCACCTAGCAGTGAGTAGGTACGGGATGTAAATCGAGGAGTTGTGACCTTGTGTCCCGGTGTGTGGTGTGTGCCTGGTCTCAGACCTATCCCAAGATCGGAAATAATGAGCTCTGAGCTCGTTCCGTAGGGTAACGTCT
>NC_059294.1:23569471-23571971 GCF_017591435.1 Portunus trituberculatus
GGTACAATTCGTATTTTTTTTCTTTTTTCATTTTTTTTTCTTTTTTAGGAATAAGCAAATTTTCTACCGATTCCACTTACCTTGCGTGATGGTTGTCAGGCAATGAAAACACTCTAGACGAACTTAAAGAGAGATACTACGGGTTTTGGCACCGAACCTCTATGGCCAAGTCCAGTCTATACATATAACTCATATCTTTATATAGTAATTTGCATTCTCTCTCTCTCTCTCTCTCTCTCTCTCTCTCTCTCTCTCTCTCTCTCTCTCTCTCTCTCTCTCTCTCTCTCTCTCTCTCTCTCTCTCTCTCTCTCTCTCTCTCTCTCTCTCTCTCTCTCCGATGCGGTCAGAATACATTACTTCGGACACATACTTTGAGAGGAAGTCTGCATACTTCGCTCTTTATAATTTCAAGAGAGAAGGCATATATATAAATATATATATATATATATATATATATATATATATATATATATATATATATATATATATATATATATATATATATATATATGCGCCTGTAGGCATACTTGAAGAGTGTATGGGAAGCGCTGTTCAGCTTCCGCCCATTAGTGGCGCAGTCAATTTTATTTATAGTGGTACCCATATTAGGGACCATATCAGCCCCGAAGCTCATCTTGGGTGTAACCACTTAGAACCTGGGTATCATGGTGACATGTAGGTAACTTTAAACCACTCGACAAATGGCAAAGTGTTTAAGGCTGTACTCTCTCTCTCTCTCTCTCTCTCTCTCTCTCTCTCTCTCTCTCTCTCTCTCTCTCTCTCTCTCTCTCTCTCTCTCTCTCTCTCTCTCTCTCTCTCTCTCTCTCTCTCTCTCTCTCTCTCTCTCTCTCTCTCTCTCTCTCTCTCTCTCTCTCTCTCTCTCTCTCTATATATATATATATATATATATATATATATATATATATATATATATATATATATATATATATATATATATATATCATCCTTGCTGAAGTGTCATTATGATCCATGAAAATAAGCTTGAAAGTTCCAGTAGCATCCAATGCATCTTCTTAAAAGTAGTCGAGATAAAAGGCTGACATATATCAAAATGAGGTTCCTGATCATGACTATGAAGAAAGTTGTCAGTGAGTCGCGAAGGGTTTGTGAAGGCGAGCCGTGACGGGTCTGGGATAGCTGCAAGTAAGCAATAAGTGAGTCTGTCAGCTTGTGGTTTGATGAGAGGACAGGGAATTGTTAAGAAAGATGATTTGGTTATAATGATGTGCTAATTAGCATTGATTACAATATCCTTTACAAACCATCTGACGCTTTCATCCAGTCATTATCCTCATCATCTTGTCCAGTGTTGACGTCAAAACTAATCGGAGAATAATATGCTGCAATTTTCTTGTCTTTTTCCTTCAGTGCTTAAGTAATACGAAAGCGTATTATCGATTGGAGTTTTGTATTCACTCAGCATATCATTAGAGAATATTTATGAATGAGATTGTAATTTTCTTACCTATTAAAGTTAGTGATTTATGAAGCATATATCCTATAACCACTTAATTTTCTTTGCATTTCTGCTTCCAAATGGTGAGTATCACTTTGTATTTTAAGGATTTGTGAAGCTCCAATAGAGATGCTTGGTCACTACCACAAAAATAGAATGTCCTTGGTAGATTTCACGATACTTCGTACATCTATCAGTGTTATTTACGTGATTCATCAAATTGTGTTTCTTCTTCGATATAAATAAACATTTTAGGAATATAACCAATAGGTATTTCTTGTCTATTTATTTATTCAATGGAAGTTTTGAGTCTCCAACAAGAAAAAAAAAAAAAAACAAGCATTGAAATGAAAAGAAAAACAGAAAAAAAATTCTTGCATGTCTGGTGCATTTCTTTCTTTCTTTTTTTTTTTTTTTTTTTCTTTTAAGCCTCAGACAACCCAAGCTTATCTTTTGTCCAGGCAAGCGGACGACCCCGTAATTAGATTTGCACTCGCCGACAGAGGCGCATATAACCATCATAGGATCGCATCTGCACGAGATTCCAAGTAAGGGAACTGACAACTTATCCTACGAACACATGACCCAAGACGTGTTCATTTCTTCCACCACCACCACCACCACTAGTATACCACCACCATCACCGCTAATCTTCCTTATTTCTTGGAAAGATTGTTCAGCTAATGTCATAAAAAAAAAAAAAAAAAACGTAAAGTGTAATTTATACGCTAACGTGTCATCTAAGTTTTTACCTCCATCAGCTACTTTGCATTTTTAGGAGGAAACGGTAAAAAAGAAGGAAAACGTATCGTGAAGGAGCATACAAAGTTTCCTTAATCCTTGAGGAACATGAGCAAGCCAAGTTGCCGAAAGTGGAAGTCTTTCTGCCCTCTACTCTTCGTCTCAGGTGAGGTCAGTGTTGTACCCTCGGAGTGACCATGAGCCAGAACTTTGACCCTCCGGGAATACCGGCCACAAGGTGAAGCAAGGACGGCTGGGCCCGCCCTCTCCCCTCCCTGATGA
>NC_059294.1:23581971-23584471 GCF_017591435.1 Portunus trituberculatus
CCTACTTGAGGAGTCACTAACTCAAAGCTGTAAGATATAATGTAAGCGCCTTTGAATGTCCTGTTGCTAAGATAATCCCTTATCCATTTCAGTAAGTTACTTTTAATATAAAAGTTCACTAAATGGTCAAGGGTGATAATTATCTTCGTTAGCCTTGTCAAACGGACTTTTCAGATCAATAAAAGCTATGCACTGTGCGACGAGAGGCGAGAGTAGAGGTCCACCATTCAGCGTCCACAAGACAGTATAATATGTTACCAACTTTTCTCCTTTTACTTTATTTACTTTACTTGAGGTTTCTTGGAAGCTGCAAGCTGAACGAGCTTTTTTCCCCGACTTTTATGACCACAAGCAATGGTCAGTCTCCTTAACACGTGAGAAAGAAGAAGAAAAAAAGATCTGTGGACGATGGAAATGTCTGCGGTGTATGAATTGACATGAAAAGTTTGTACAGAAAGAAAAAAATATATACGTACATGTACAGAAAAAAAAATAGATAAACAAATAGATGAATTAATAAATAAACTGAGACCACGGCGAGTTATGTGCAACATGGTAAAAAAATTTAACCTTTATCTTTGACATTAAAACTATCATTCCCAATATGAAAAAAAAAAAAAACAATAATAAATCCAAGATTCTTTCTTTACCACACAATGAACAAATTTTTCTTTGACGTGAGAACAGAGTGATGACATTATATATTTTTTTTCTTTCAAATCCAAGAGTTTATTTTTAAGAGCAGTTAAACAGACTCCCACTGAACATCCACAGACTCAGCTCAGATCACAGCTCAGCACCGCGCACAGCCTCACAGAAGCTCTGAAGAAAACTAGGAAGGCTGCAGAATATGAAGGTCCCTGTCGTTAAGGAGTGTATTAGGGTCGGGGTGGGAATGGTGAGTGTGCACAGTAATAACATGGTGCGGTAGAATATGTGTGGTGTTGATGGTAGACTGTAGCTATGCGTAAGTAGTGAGGATGCTGGTGGTGATGCGTGGTAAGCAGTAAAGAGGCGACTGGCGGTAAGGATGGTGAGTGGTGATGGTGTATTAATTTGTGAAAAATGTGTTGTAGTCACGATGAGAGTGACGGTTTGAGATGACTAGGACGTAAAATGTTGAACAAAAAGGAAGGATACACACACACACACACACACACACACACCCGGTAGCTCAGTGGTTAGAGCGCTGGTTTCACAAGCCAGAGGACCGAGGTTCGATTCCCCGGCTGGGTGGAGATATTTGGGTGTGTCTCCTTTCACGTGTAGCCCCTGTTCATCTAGCAGTGAGTATGTACGGGATGTAAATCGAGGAGTTGTGACCTTGTTGTCCCGGTGTGTGGTGTGTGCCTGGTCTCAGGCCTATCCGAAGATCGGAAATAATGAACTCTGAGCTCGTTCCGTAGGGTAACGTCTGGCTGTCTCGTCAGAGACTGCAGCAGATCAAACAGTGAAAACACACACACACACACACACACACACCAGTAGGCGACCGAGGTGAATTACACACACACCGCTGTGCGTTGTGCCCTCAGTCCTGCCCGAAGATCGGTCTATGTTCTCTGAGCTCGCTCCGTAATGGGGAAGACTGGCTAGGTGACCAGCAGACGACCGTGGTGAATTACACACACACACACACACACACACACACACACACACACACACACACACACAGACACACACACACGCGCACACACATTATCATGTTGTAAACAACTCTTCAAGGATAAAGATCACTCAAGAATAATGTATAAGCATAAGTATATTTTCTCGTTGGATTAACAGGAAAATGATACCTTGAAAATAAGAAATGATAAGTATTTTTTGGGAGATTCAAGGCTCTGCAATTAAGAAAAAAAAAGCCGAATAATTTGATGCTGTACAATTTCACCAAGTAATGATGTCACAAAGTCCCATGATTTTCACGCTAATGAATAGAATACAAATAAACGTACTACTTGTGTGATTAATTAACTGCTTTACATTGAAGGCTTTGATGAGAAAACGAAGAAGAGGGAATCTGACTGGTAGACATTGCGTTGCTGTGGGCAATTGTGCATGTGTATTACATCATCGGCTTTGTAATTTGTTTACTTTATGAAAGCATTTTTAAGATCGCCTAGCCAAGATCTTAGATAGACATATATTGTCTACACCTTACAAATAAAAAAAAAAAAAACACATGGTAATGAAACTAAATGCAAATAATAATAACAATAATAATTATAATAATAATGACAATAATAATAATAATAATAATAATAATAATAATAATAATAATAATAATGATAATAATAATAATAGTAATTATAATAATAAATTGATAGACAAATAAATAGAAATAGATCATTCAATCCACAGTTCAAGACACACAGATACACACACACACACACACACACACACACACACACACACACACACACACACACACACACACACATTTGGGCTTGCTGTTTATCGATACTCATCTTTCCTTCTTACACTTCCCTGATGTGTGGTC
>NC_059294.1:23591971-23599471 GCF_017591435.1 Portunus trituberculatus
TATAGTGTATGGTGACAAAAGTTCATAGATTTGATACATTTTCGTTTATTCTGATAGAGATGTTTCACACAGAGCTGGGCGCGACTTAAATTTTTTTGGGTGCGATGTTGTCAATCATGCCGTGTTATTTAGTAAGCTTTCTTCTATTGGAGTAACTAACCCCTTGCTTGGATGGCCAAGGGAGTTTCTGTTAGGGTGCAAGATGAAAGTTGTGGTCCACGGTTTTTCGAGTCATGACATTGTTGTTTTGACTGGTGTCCCTCAAGGATCTGTTGTAGGACCTAGCTATCCAGTTCTTGCTTTATATTAACCATATTGTTTCTGGACTCAGGAGTAAAGTTGTCTTGTTTGCCGATGACTTGAAACTCAATCTTGCTCTTCCACTTACCACATCACATGAGTTACCTGCTAATACTATTATAGTATTATTATAGTATAGTATGTGTCTGTTGTATGGAAGGCATCTTTCTTGGGGCCTTCCTAGTCAACAAATGTGCTCATATTCACTTCAGCAGTTATAATTTTGTGTGTGTTGACTATTATGTTGGGGTGAATCCTGTTCCGGATAAGGATGAATTTAGAGATCTGGGTGTTTTAGTGGATTCTGCCTTGAAATTTCACTTGCATATAAGAAAAGTTTTCTGCAAAGTGAGTGGTGTTGCTAACATCCTCAAAAGTACAATTGTAGAACCCCGGAATTCATGGTACAAGTTTTCACCACAAACATTAGACCTATTGAATTCTGTAGTGTTTTGTGGAATACAGGTTATGTAGGTGACTTGCAATTTTTGGAATTGGTGCAATAACAATGGACTAAGGAAATTAGTGGACTGACAAACCTCTCACACTGAGTGTTTAGTATTTCTAAATTTAATTTCTATTAAAGGAAGGTTATTCTGAGCCAATCTCATTATGGTTTGGAATATTATGAATGGTCACTGTCCTTACCTTGCTCACCTGTTCATGTGGGTAGGTGATGGCCACACTAGAGGCCACTGTAAAAAGTTATTCAAGCCACATCATGCAACTGATGTAAGAGCATGATCTTTCAGTGTTAGAGTTGTTGGGCCTTGGAATTCTCTTCCTGAGGAAGTTGTGTCTGCTTCTTCATTGCCAATAATTAAGCAGAAGCCGAGTTAATTTTTGATTGATATTCTTTTTGAGTTTTTAAAGTTGTCTGGAGTTGTCTTATTTTCCCTGCATCCATACTAGCCATCCATTGCCTTTTGGTTTGTTTTTCTTCTTTTGCTCTATTGGATAGAGGATACAGAAGATACTGGTGAGGGACTGCTCTCATCATGGTAAGATGACCAGTCTTACCAATTGTTTCATTGTGATATAATATTACTGGTTGGAATTAAATATTTGACTAACCTTAGCTGGGCTACTTTTGTCCTACAGACATGACTATCCTCTTACCATGTATAATGTAATTAACTACAGCACCTGGTCCTGCCAGAAGTGCATACTAGATGTTCAATCAACATAAAGATATAAAGAATGCTTTGTGTTTCATGGCTGAAATGATACTGATTATGCGTCCTTCCTATAGCTCTGCCCCTGACACCGCCGCGTGGAGTAGTGAGGATCTTGACAGGGCTCTGGCTGCTGCTGGCCCTCATCCTGGTCACTGTATACAGGTCTAACCTCAAGGCAATGTTAATCCTCCCAAAAATAAACCTTCCCTTTGACAACTTGGACCAGCTGACGCACACCGAAATACCTGTCTGGGTGTCACTCAACTCAATGCTTCATGCTGCCGCTGTGGTAATTTATGAGTAATTTCTGCTTACTAGAAAAGAACAGGAGGCTTCAGATAAACAATAGAGACAGTAGAATACATTTCTTGTTTTCCTCTCTCTCTCTCTCTCTCTCTCTCTCTCTCTCTCTCTCTCTCTCTCTCTCTCTCTCTCTCTCTCTCTTCCTTCCTTCCTTCCTTCCTTCCTTCCTTCCTTCCTTCCTTCCTTCCTTCCTTCCTTCCTTCCTTCCTTCCTTCCTTCCTTCCTTCCTTCCTTCCTTCCTTCCTTCCTTTCTTTCTTTCTTCTCTTTCTTTCTTTCTTTCTTTCTTTCTTTCTCTTCTTTCTTTCTTTCTTTCTTTCTTCTCTTTCTTTCTCTCTCTCTCTCTCTCTCTCTCTCTCTCTCTCTCTCTCTCTCTCTCTCTCTCTCTCTCTCTCTCTCTCTCTCTCTCTCTCTCTCTCTAGATCAAAATAACAACTGTGATGTGAGAAGAGACTGTCTGTGAAAGGTTGGCTATTTGTTTTGTTGCAGTGGCTAATATAATTCCTTTCTTGTCCTGCTTCTTCATGATGAGTTGATAGTATTGCTAACTAGGTGAAAACTACTAACTGATCTTGAAACATCTTTAGTTCATCAAGATCATCATGTCACATGCTTGGCATGCCTGTCTTCTAGGATGTGAAATTGTTGAGAGAGAGAGAAGTTTTTCTTGTGATTAAGAAATGCTATGACTTTGGCATGTGTCACTTCCATATTTTGGCCATCACTGATACACTGAGAAATCTAAAGGAAAGACGTATTGGTGATGAGAGGCTCTCAGTGGAGATTGAACCTGTGACAGATACTAAGTGTGAGTAGATGCACGAGTCTTGCATCCTGTCAGGCTATGATGATCACAAAGGTTGGAGTGATTTCCTTTTAACTACACATATGGACATAGTATATATAGAATTTTACTCCATCACTGCAGCACAGGACTTACTTAACATTAAAGAGATGAAAAATAGTTGATTAATGTAATGTAAAGTGAATGCATCATAAACTGTGGTGGATCTTACTCAAATTTTTATTAGTTTCATCAAACTCATCTCTTCTTTCTTGTTCACAGAATGGAGAGAAAAACTCCACCATGGGACGCTTCAATTCTCTTATAAACAGTGTGGGAAAGCCTAACAATGTAACTCAAGCAATAGTGGATCTGGTAGCAGGCCGCCAAGCCCTGGCTGCCCCTCGTTCCGCACTGGTTCAAATATTGCACTCGCTCTTCACAATGGTAACATAAGCAGTATACTGTTCACACTTCCACTTCACTAAAGAACCAAGCTACTGTGTCCATGGGAAGCTGAACAAACTAATGGTTTAAAAAAAAATTTTGGTCTGCGCTCAATGTTTGAAAAAGACTATTCTTATATCATTAAATGAGATATTAATCTTATGCTTAACAAAACGTGTTCCCAAGCATTTCAGCTTCATACTGCGAATTATTTCAACAGACTGTAGTGGAACATTTTCAGTGGTAGTTTCATGACTAGCAACACCTAAATTAGAATTTTGCTTCTTTAATTAGCAAAATCTATGGGAGCTTGACTAATTAGCTAAATCTACGGGAGTTTGGCTAATTAGCAAAATCAATGGGAGTTTGACTAATGAGCCATGTGGCCTTTAACAGTTAGTGCATGTGAGAGGTTTAGGTATTTCTAAATGGTCTGTGTACTCCATTGTTACTCATTGATTGAAGTAATATTTTCTAAAGTAGAAATGGTATTTTTTAAGTAATGTTTGTATACTTCAAGCATACAGATACTTTCTTTAGATGAAGAACTTCTATAGTTACTTTAGATGAAACTGTTTCCACCATTTTATTTTTCTAGACAGGAAAGTGTTCTACATACCTTATGTCAGAGAGCTTCCTCAAGACCAACATCGGGTGCCTCATTCTCCAAAAATATTCCCCCCTAAAGGACCAACTGGACCCTATGTGAGTAGGATTTACTATATTTCTGTGGTGAATTCTTGGATTATTATTCTCATAGTTTTCAGCATATTCTATTGTTTAAACATTTTTTAGTATTAGTTTTTGTGGTTTTAAATGTTCTTGTGTTTCTAATGTACTGATGAAAAAACATCCATGAGAACTCTTATTCTCACTGTAGTCCTTTGAAAATATTCTCTAGAAAAGAACAATATGCTCAAAATGCCAGAAGCTTCTCTACTTTGCCTTATAGGAATCCTAAGAAGGGATTCAAGCAATAGGACAAGATACAGATATGAGATTGTAAAGATAGGGTGACAGCATAAGGAGAAGGATTAGTGATTAAGAAAAATCAAGAATGTTGGCCATATCTCCAAGATACTCAGGAATACAAGTAGGGTGTAGCACTAGTTGCTCTGGGTCATAGAGGATAGCAAAGTTAAAGGCTATTTGACTTGGATAGTCTGTGAAAGGAGAAGAAACAGTGGTGAATATTGAAATCTACAAGATTGGAGATCTCCATTAAAGGAAAGAGTCAAAATGTGCTCCAGTTTGGAAGTGGAGATGTCCATAAAAGGAAAGAATCAAAATGTTCTCCAGTTTATAAGTTAAGTAGTCAAAGAATTACTTTTAGTTAGAGGAGTTAATTTAGAGGTATAGGGCACAAATTAATTTAGTCGGACTGTTAGAAAGTGACTCCAAAGTCAATCAGATTCAAATGCATGAGCACGAGAGCAAGATAAATTGTTGTGCGCATAGATGCAACATCTATCCTTGAAATGAAAGTTTAGGAGAGAACAGGAAATGGACTACTGTCAGTTGCCTCAGATGTCTGTGTTTCAGTGAGAGCTGGTGTTCTACAGATTGAAAATTCTTTTTTAGATCTAAGACCATGAATGTTGCAAATTTAATGAAAAAAAGTTGAGCAGGAAGTCTAGACTTTTAGGATTAATAACAGTAGAGGAGTCGGACCTGGGGATATTTATGATCCCCTCCTATGATTTTTTTAATGTTATGGCCTATAGTGCCTGTAGGTATACTTGTAGAGTATGTAAGGGAAGCACTGGTAGGCTTCCACCCATTAGTGGCGGAGGCAGTTTTATTTATAGTGGTGGTACCCATATTAGGCCCCATATCACCACCCAAGTGCATCTTTGGTGTAACCACCTAGAATCTGGGTATCATGGTGACATGTAGGTAACTTTAAACCACTCAACAAAATGGCAAAGTTTCAAGGTGGCATGTGGTGGGATTTGAACCTGCACGTGGACATCTGCCTGATTCCACACTTACCACCTTATCCACTGCACCATTGTCTGTTAATTTACGGGTATCTTTTCTCAGACTACGTAACTTGCGGGAGTTTGGGATCTTAAATCGGATGTACCATCGGGGAGTAGTAAATGCTGAAGAGTGTCTCAAGTCCATATCAGCAAAATTGGATGACTCCTGGCGTGCCCTCAGTCTAGAAGATTTCTACGGTGTTTTTTTAGTATACTCTTGTGGTAAGGAAGTGCAGCCTAAATATTTGTACTGCAATATCATAGTATTTCTTGAATATTCCAAACCAGGTTATCAGGTTATCAGATTCAGATAAGACTATATATATATATATATATATATATATATATATATATATATATATATATATATATATATATACAGTAATACTTCGAGATATGAACGCTCCAACATACAATTTTTTTATATACAACAAAAAATTTCATGTAATTTACGTGTTAAAATATGAAGATTTTTTTAAGATACAAATAGCCATCGGTAGGTGGCGCAGCGATCGCTCAGCTACCCGCGTTCACCCAAACATTCAGTTCACGTTGTGTATCGTTGTTCATCCTTTTTATGCATGTATGTGTCTGTGCTCCTCAGCAGTGTGTATTTTTTCTTAAGTTTTGTGAACTCAAGACCTAGTGATTATGGGTTTCAAAAGTAGAAATAAGAAGGCTGGAAAGAAGAAACTTATAAGAGTCTCGCAATGGATATGAAACACAAGATTATTGCAAAATATGAACGTAGTGTGCGTATCTGTGACTTGGCCCTGTGCACTAACGCTAGTAGTAACTGTAAAGTCAAACTATTGTTGGTGTATCATTCTGAGAATCCCAGGGCCTTTAACCCATAAGAGGTCAACATACCTTTACATCACATATACTCATCCTGGTCACCAAAAATCACTTTTTTGTTTATTGTTCCATATGTATGAAAATGATCACAAAACTAAAAAAAAATAAGTTAAAGTTCAAAATCGGCATTTTTAAATGTCCCGCTGGGGCTTTAAACTTGGCTCGCTGGGCGGTTCTGCCAGACGTACGATTTTTGTTTTTCTTGATTTTTTGTTGTTTACCGACCTTTTAAGAGCTATAAATGATAATCTACGATAAGTAAGTGTACAGTATTATGGGTCCTTATTATTTAAGACAGTTGCATGTTTTCATATATAGTTAATTTCCATTTTTTTAAATGAAGCAGTTTTATTACAAAATAATTATATTTTTTTGTCTAACACTACAAGTACCCTTTGGCTTCCTTCACATTATTTACACTATAAATGATAATCTATGACATAACAGCTCATCAATCTCAGCGAAAGTTAGAGAGCGGTGACGCGTTCCTGCCATTGTGACTCATAGCCAAGTGATGGATGGGGACGCTCCGACGCGAGGAAACAGCAGCGCGTGCACAGTGAGACGGGGTTGGGGGGGGAGGGCTCACGCATGTGTTCAAATGGCAGGAAGCCGTGCTAAAATATGCTAGACACATACAGAAAAATAATTCATGTAAGCAGAAGGCATTTGGAAGTAGTAGAAGGCGGGAAAGTGACGAACGTACTTGTACGTGATTGACCACAGGAAGTAACCTCCGATTTCACGTACTTGTACGTGATTGACCACATACGGGTTAAGGCACATAAGGTGTTAAAAGAGAAACTCCAGCTCATGTGGCATGCCACTAGTAAGGCATGGGTAACTCCCCAATTCCTCCTCCTTACTACATATACGAAGTTCTGTCACAGTGTCGGTAAGTACGAATGCAAGTTGAGAGTTTTCGCTCGCACTAACTCGGCAGGTTTGGCGAGAAACACATAAAATAGCCTGTATTCACATACTGATTACACTTGGAAATTCAATAAACGAGTGAGTACAAATGGTGTTCTGCCCACAAGTAACTCTTCCTCTTTGCAATGCAAAAAACTAGAAGTCTAGATGCTATGGTTACCAAAATGTCACAGGTTGAATGAGGTGGTATCATCGGTGTTCATGGCCTTGCGTCCGATTGGGTTTAGCGGCCTTGGCTAGATCAATAGAAATCAGCCCCCCCCATCTCTCTCTCTCTCTCTCTCTCTCTCTCTCTCTCTCTCTCTCTCTCTCTCTCTCTCTCTCTCTCTCTCTCTCTCTCTCTCTCTCTCTCTCTCTCTCTCTCTCTCTCTCTCTCTCTCTCTCTCTCCCGATCGCCTGTTCTGATACCAGTCTCATTCAAATGTTGTTTCCACGCTACATGGCGAGAGACCCGAGTTTTTTATTATTATGTAGGGAAGAGGGCCAGCCAAGGACAAAAAAAAGAAAGTTAGAAAAAATCCCTCTTGAGCGCTGGCTCTCCAAAGAGTACAAAAAGTGCCAAAACCGTCAGCCAGAATTAGGGGAGCAAATGCCTCGATACCTCCCTCTTAAAAGAAGACAAGTTATAGGAATTCGGAAATACAGATGCAGGGAGGGAGTTCCAGAGTTTACCAGTGAAAGGGATGAATGATTGAGCATACTGGTTAACTCTTGCAT
>NC_059294.1:23604471-23666971 GCF_017591435.1 Portunus trituberculatus
TGTCAGAAAACAAATGGGGTTGGAAGGTGTATCATGCTGGGTGCTAAAAGAATATAAAGAGCAGCTGTTGCATCTAATTTGGGAAAGGATTACAAGTTGATTAAATGAAGGAAGAACTGGTGCTGGCAACAGAAGAAGCTAGAAGAACAAGAGGACATGTAAAGAAGATTAGGATGAGGCAGTGTGTGAAGGATATTAGAAAATACAGTTTTCCACATAGAACGGTGGAAAAGTGGAATGCATTGAGTGATGAAGTTATTACAGCACATAATGTGCATAACTTTAAAGAAAAATTTGATAAATGGAGACATGGAGTCAGGGAGACAGGACACTATGAGCCTTGCTTGAACCATGTACAATTAAGTAAATACAGGTAGGTAAATGCGCACACACACACACACACAGGCAAATGGGCAAGCTCTTAATGTGTGGCCCCTGTTCACCTAGCAGTAAAAAACAGGATGTAACTCGAGGGGTTGTGGCCTCGCTGTATGTGGAGTGTGTTGTGGTCTCAGTCCAAGATCGGTCTATGAGCTCTGAGCTCGCTCCGTAATAAGACTGGCTGGGTAGAGACAGGTGAATTACACACACACACACACATCAGTGCTGAGAGACTCGTCTCCGGCTGCGGACGGGAAGAAGTGAAAATACCTATGGTGTTACAGGGCCCGGGTACTCTAAGTTAGTGTCCTGTTGATGTCCTACTGTCATAGTGTTGAAAGTGAGGGATATGGAGAGTGGTCCCTGAGATGAGAGTATGGGCGGTGATTGTTTGGCCGTAATCAGCTGACGATAACAAACATGGCTACCCTAGACAACCTAAGGATTTTGAAGGTTTTGTAACTACTCCAAGAGGACTGGAGAAATTAGATATGGATGCAAGAATCCAGGCACTGGAAAGTAAGTTCCTAAACATTTTGTCCATAGAAGAAAAACTGGATAGAGTTATAGCCGAGAATGATTCGTTCAAAAAAGATATCTATTTGTTAACGATAGCGAATAAAGAGCTATTGAAGGAAAAAGTAGAGATGGAGAAGGAAACCAACAACTAAGGAAACAATGTGAAGAGATGAAGGCTAAACTCCTAGAAATGGAGATGAAAATATCCGAAGGGGACTTGAGGAAGGAGGAATGCCTTAATCTAATTGATGCCAGGATGAAAGAAGTGAACCATGAACATCAGGAGGTACAAAGGTCCTTTAGGAGATAGTGAAAAAGCAGGAAGAGGAAAATAAAGTGATTACGCAGAGTGAAATGGTAAAGGCACTAAAGGAAAATGAGTATGTGGTGAGAGATATTGCTGAAAAGAAAAATGTGTGATCATAACAGGATTGAGGAGGAAACTAACAGAAACTGGCAGGTAGGAGGATAAGGAAAATGACAGGATTAAGTCTTTACTGAATAAGATCTCTGTGGAAGAAGAGGACCTATATGCTGAGGTAGAAGAAAGTGTGAGATTGGGAGCTTTTGAGGAAGGCAAGAATAGACCATTAAAATTGAAATTAAAGTCTCAGGTGGCAGCTGAGGCCTTGTTGAGGAGGGCTTGGAAACTTAAGGACTCTGAGGAAACCAAAACAATTTACATAAGAAGAAATATGTCACAGGATGAGCGAATGAAAATGAAAGAGCTTGTAACTGAAGTGAAAGAGAGGAATGACGAAAGAACAGAGGAGGAAAAGACCAAGTTTTTTTGGAGGATGAGAAATGGGAGGCTAAAGAAGTGGTGGATAAAACAGGCGGAATAGACATTACATGGAAGAAAGAGACTAGGAATGGAATACAAGTGACTTACATGAATATAGATGGATTTCTGTCTAAGAGGCTAGAATGTATGGATTACCTAAGAAATAATGAACCGGACATAATGTGTGTAGTGGAAACAAAGCTAAGGCCGAAATAAAGCTAGACTGGTTTGTTGTAAAACACTACAAAGTATGGAGAAATGATAGAAAAATAAAGGAGGTGGTGGTATAATGGTTCTTACTAAGGAATATCTGATAGTGAAGGAGGTGAATTTAAGAGAAATGAGGAAGTGATAAGTATGCTTATAACAGATGGCAAGAGGGACATTAATATTATAACAGTATACATACCACCAAGAACCAGTGTTTGGGAATATGAACAGTACCAAATGGTGATGAAAAATACTCTAGACAGAATGAAGCAAGAACTCATCAGAAAGGATAGAATGATGATAGTCGGAGACTTTAATTGTAAAGAAATAGTGTGGGAAGACTATGAAGTGGTGAACGGTGGTGAGTGGGCAGAGGAATTGTTAAAGGTAGCAACAAATAACTTGATGACACAGTGGGTGAGATACCAACAAGGTGCAGGGGACAAGATGTTGCAGCAAGGTTGGATTTGGTATTTACCAGGGACATCTCTCTAAAAGAGGAAATTGAACATAAATGTCCCTTAGGGAGAAGCGATCATGATGCCCTAAGCTTTGAGCTGGCTACGGAATTAAGCACGAATAAGATTGTGGAACGCAGGGAGGAAAAATTAAATTAAATTAGGGCAAATTATAACCATATAAGGGAGTTCTTTAATGAAATTGACTGGTCCGTAGTATACCAGGAAAGGGATATGCAATTGAAATACGATGAATTTGTCAGATGCCCACATCATAGGTGAAATATGAGAAATATGAAGATACAAGAAATAAAGAAAAATGGATGTATGATAGTTTGCCAGTATGCAGTGTGTAATAGATAAAAGAGATTAGGAAGGGCAGGAAGGTCAAAGGAAACATTTAATGAAGGAGTTGAAGCAGCCTGGGAGATATATAGAGGTCAGGAAACACTGTGGTGGTGTTGTGTTCTTGGATGTTGTTGAAAAGTGAGTTCACGTGAGCTTGTACTTGATTGGTGAAAGTACATTCTGAGGGGCGTGTTGTGGGTCAAGACACGCCCCAAATGAAGGAAATTGTAGAGGATTGGGGAGAGAGAGAGAGAGGAAGAGAGGACAAAAGCTTAAATGGCTGATAGCTGAGGGGATTTTGACTTCATATATAACCAGTAAGAGAACTATAAGTTGCAATGCAGTCTTTTGAGGTAAATTAGAATGGAGGAGGAATCATGATAGGAGGTTTAGGTATTAGTGGAAGATTATGAGTGTTTGGACTTTGGATAATGAGATAATTTGGATCTATGAGTAAGGAATTTGTATACAGATAGAGTGCATGTGTTGCTCTGAAGAATAAGTTACATAATATATTTACTAGTGTGATGTGTATGAAGAAGTGGTTCCATGATGGGTAAAGAAAGAGATTACTTGAAGTCACTTGTGTGGAAATATCAATATTTGTCATTATATTTGGTGGTGAGTTGTCATTTTGTTGAAGGAGTCAGGTAAGAATTACATTAATCTGACATATTCTTGCATCAAAAGGTTTTAAAATCATCCACTATATCTTCATAAGTGAACAACATCTGAACATGGTGCTTTATTTATCAGTAAATCTCATATGAGAATATTAATTTTTCCCAATAGATATAAGAATGACCTTTACTTGGTACATGAATGAAGAACCACTTGAGTACCAAAATATATTACCATACACATATAATTACTTGACTGTTCAACAAAAATGACAAGTAACAAGAAATATAATGACAATATTGATATTTAACAAGTGACTTACAAGTAATCTCTTTCTTTTGGTAATACATGGAAAGTTAATTGTAAAATTGACACTAGTAAATATGTTATGTAACTTATTCGTCAGAGCAACACACATGACATAGTAGGAATAGATACAAATTCTTACTCATAGATGAAAAGAAGTATATAATGAGTCATTATGAACCAAAGTACAAACACATAAATCATAATAAACTAATACCACATAATACCTAAATCAATCTTGATTCCTCCTCCATTCTAATTTACCTCAAAAGACTGCATTGAACTTATAGTTCTACTTACTGGTTATATATGAAGTACAAAAGTCAGCTATGCAGGAGGTGGCCCGAAACGCGGTTGAGAGCTTCCTCTCCTCTCTCTCTCTGAATCCTCTACAATTTCCTTCAGGAACTTATGGGGCGTGTCTTGACCCACACAACACGCCCCTCAGAATGTACTGTTCACCAATCAAGTACAAGCTCACGTGAACTCCATGTGGGGTATCAACAACATCCAAGAACGACAACAACACCACAGAATGTTTACCTGACCTGGGCTATATATCTGGCTGCCCTGGGTCAACTGGCCTGGGTAATTAAATGTTTCCTTTTGACCTTCCTGCCCTTCCTAATCTCTTTCATGGCTGGATACGGCTACACACCACATACTGGCGAACTATCATACATCCATTTTTCTTTATTTCTTGTATCTTCATATTTCTCATATTTCACTTATGATGTGGGCATCTGACAAATTTATGGATTTGTATAACTCTGCTGTAAAAAAGTTTGTGCCATATTACAGAAAGAGGACTTTAGATAATAAACAGTGGTTTAATAGAAATTGTGAAGAAGCAAAAAAGAACAAAGAAAAGGCATGGAAAAAACTTAAGAAAAACAGTGATGTATTATCAAGAGAAGTTTACAAAACAGCAAGGAATAGATATGTTGAAGTAAGGAGAACAGCACAGAAGAAATATGAACAGAGGGTTGTGGAAAACTGTGATAGTGACCCAAAAATGTTTTACAAATTCATAAATGGAAAACTAAATATAAGGGAGGCAATAGAAAAGGTAAAAATGGGAAGAAGTATATGAGGATGCTGGAGATATAGCTGAAATTTTGAACGACAACTTTTGCAAAGTGTTTACAAAGGAGGAGCATTTTATGGGAGGAAGGCCTACGGAAATAAAGCAAATGCAGGACATCATGGTTACTAAGGAAGATGTAAGGAAAATTATAAGCAATCTGGATATTAATAAATCAATGGGGCCAGATGGCATATCTGGGAGGTTGCTAAATGAATGTAAGGATCAATTGTTGAACCCCGTATTTGATATTGTGGAAACCTCCATACGAACAGGATTAGTCCCGAAAGAGTGGAAAAGAGCTGACATTGTGCCTATATATAAGAATGGTAGTAGGATGGAACCACTAAATTATAGACCAGTATCGTTAACTAGTATATTGTGCAAGGTATGTGAAGAAGTAATTAAAGCTAAGTGGAAAACATTCTGAGTGAAAGACAGTTTGGTTTCAGAAAGGAAGATCGTGCATATCCAATTTATTATGTTTATATTCAAGAGTGACTGACATACTACAACATAGATGGGTGGATGCTATCTACCTGGACTTGAGAAAGGCCTTTGATAAAGTACCACACAATAGACTGATGTGGAAACTAAAGAAGATTGGAGGAGTAAATGATAAACTAGCAAAATGGATGGAAAATTACTTAGTGGGAAGAGAAATGAGAACAGTGGTGAGAGGAAGGAAGTCCGAGTGGAAGAAGGTAACCAGTGGAGTTCCACAAGGGTCAGTGCTTGGTCCCATCATGTTTTTGATTTATGTTAATGATATGCCAGTAGGAATTGACAGTTACATGAACATGTTTGCGGACGATACTAAAATTATGAGGAGAGTAAAGAATGTGGAAGATTGTAACAAGTTACAGGAAGATCTTGATAAAATATATGAGTGGAGTAAGGAGTGGCAGATGGAATTTAATATAGACAAGACCCATGTTATGAAAATGGGAAGAAGTAGATACAGACCAAACTGGGATTACAGGCTGGGTGATGAGAAAATTAAAGAGACCAATGAGGAGAAAGACTTAGGAGTAACCGTGCAAAACACTTTGTCACCGGAGAAACACATTAACAAGATTTTTTGGAAAACATATAACATGCTTCAAAATATTGGCCTTGCATTCCACTACCTAGATGAAGGAATGATGAAGAAGATATTATGTACCTTAATAAGACCCCAGTTAGAATATGCAGCTTGTGTCTGGTCACCGCATATGAAGAAAAATGTGAAGAAGGTAGAAAGGGTACAGAGGCTGGCAACAAGGATGGTACCAGGACTCAGGGAGTTAGACTATGAGGAAAGACTGAGGAAGCTGGGGCTGACCACATTAGAAGAGAGAAGAACAAGAGGAGACATGATAACTATGTATAAATTGGTGAACAAGATTGACATACTGGACAGAGAGTTGATAAAGGTGACCACAAGTAATCATCTCCGAGGACATGGAGAAAAGCTAATAAAAGACATCTGTCTAAATGACATGAGAAAATACAGTTTCCCGCATCGTAGCATCGATAAGTGGAATAAACTGAGCAGTGATGTCGTTGATGCGGTGTGTGTCAATCAGATGAAAGAGAGATATGACAGGAATGGACAAGGAGACAGGACACAGAGAGCTTAGCTCGGGCCCTGTAATACACAAATAGGTAAATACACAAAATGGCTTGAACAGTCTCTCTCTCTCTCTCTCTCTCTCTCTCTCTCTCTCTCTCTCTCTCTCTCTCTCTCTCTCTCTCTCTCTCTCTCTCTCTCTCTCTCTCTCTCTCTCTCTCTCTCTCTCTCTCTCTCTCTCTCTCTCTCTCTCTCTCTCTCTCTCTCTCTCTCAGGAATGGGAATAGCAAGCATCATGTTCATGGTAGAACTAACTCTGAGAATACTGCCTAGCCTGCATACATCTCATGCCTGAGTGACTCGTCATCTGACCTGATGCCTTACACTGGTGATACTGCTAGAGTGACAGTTGGTTCCAATGTGTGAGTATATATTGCTGTGCCAAAAATTATCATTTATTTATGTATATATTTTTTCATGATAGAAGTCCTTGTCTTTGCAATCTAAATTTGTCATATAAGTTGTCTTATCTTGATACAAGATAGATATGTTCCATGCTTCGAAGGAGTCAAGGATCACTTGCCTATGAATCAGCAAGTAGAAAGTGATATTTCCAATTTCATTTTTTTCTCTTTTCCTTTTAAGCTCCAGTCTGAAAGTTAGCTCTTTTTTCCACTTCTCTCTTTCTTTTCAGTATTCAAGTTTCATCAGTCATGACAGGAACTTCTGTCAGAAGGATGTCTAACCTGGAATATATAATAGATAGACTTCTTGAAGCCATAATTGTCTGTTAGTGATTCACCTAACTTGTATCACTGTAGACAGAGTATCATAACCATGTGAGTTATGGTATGGATGGCATTAATAAAAATTAGCACTATCACCATTGGTATTTGAACATAGAACTCCACATGTATACCAACCACTCAGCCATTAGTTCCTCTAAACCATTTGTTATTTTATCATATTCTCTCTCTCTCTCTCTCTCTCTCTCTCTCTCTCTCTCTCTCTCTCTCTCTCTCTCTCTCTCTCTCTCTCTCTCTCTCTCTCATATGACTTTTAAACACTACACCTTGCTGCAGTGCAGCTTTTAGAACCCATGGGTGGGTTTAACCTATTTGCATCACCATCTCTGTTGTCTGGTGCTCAGTGACCCAAACTTCACCACGTGGTTTGGTAGTTTGGATGTCATGTTATACCACTATTACCACTTAAAATTATTAAATTCAGACAATAATTTTGGAGTTGTCTTATCCATCAAAATATATAGTAGTATGTATTGTGTGCTGTATGAAAACTTGGTCCAGATGGTACTCGTAGCAGGATCCCAGTCACCATCTCACCTCCCCCTATACCCTGCTACTCACAAATAACTCTGCCTCTATCTTGGGAAAATGATCATTATGGTCACCTCACTCCTCCAAGTTGCCATTCATGCACTCAATCTGTTCCTGCCTGTCTGGCCATCCCAGCATCAATATGTTTCTTCTAAGATGTGACAGCATCTCAGTCCCTATCAATATCTTTGTTGCACTACACATCTCTCAGACATCCTCTTGCTTATCACTGCACCACTTCACTGCCTTTCCTTTGGTCCAGAATCACTTCATTGATGTTCCTCATTGCCGCCTGCAAATCCTTCTTTCACTGGCCCTGTCCACCTACTCGTGTGTCGCCTGCAGATCCCTCCTGCACTCTGCTGCCCTCTTCACTGCCACTCCTCTGCCTTCTCTTGTCCTGTGGATTACTCAAGAAGTCATCTCTCCCTTTCTGCCAGTCCTCAAGTCGTCACCATCATCACAACCAAAATTTAAGTGCCCAATTAATTTAATCGTTCCTTGTTTTCTCCAGTTTTCTTTCATCTGGTATTGAACTGTGTCTGTCTAATTATGTCTCTCTATCTATCAATCAGTTTAATTTTCCAACTCAGTCAGTGTGCATACATAACACCATACATGTTTATTCATGAGTCTCATCAATTCCCAAACTTTTCTGGCATAGAAACAGGTCATCTGTATATTTAGAGGATAGAGGAGGAATGTACTAGGCATTCTGCCATTTCTGACAAAGAAAAATTATGTCTTGAAATCTTGCATCTGTCATGAGCCATTGACCTTGCTGGGCTTTTAGTGAAGTCAGATAAATGAAGGCCTATCCATCATATTTAGTTACAAGATTCATATTCTCACCAATCATTTTGCTATCAGAGATCCTCAAGGCTAATAATCTCAAGTAAATTTTCTCACTTCAGTCTTTGTCTTTCATTCCTAGGAAAACCAATTCAGTTGTTTGTGTTATCACATAACATTGCCCGTCTTAGCCATCATAGATCATCCTGCCATGCCAACTAGGGATGAGATCAAGACACATCAACACTTCGACGCATTATGTTCTATTGTTACTACAATCAATCTGGTTACAAAATTAATCCCCCTAAAGTTACAAGTGGGTCCTGATATATTTTCATGCAAGATGGTTTATTATGAGGTCTCTACTGACAATTCTAACGAGTGCTTCTCTTAGATCATGATTCCTTAATTTTTTGTGAATATCATTCTTTACCATATCCACAACTCTTCTCATAGGACATCCAGTTCATTACTGATGCCTTTCACAAGCAAAATGATCATACATCTGGCAATCTATGAGGAATGATATTTTCAGTATTATGCTCTCTTCTCTCAACATGCTCACTACAGTCCTTCCCTTCCATATTTCATTGCTACAGCATCTTGGGATGTAATGTCTGACGATTTGCTCAAGTTTCCATTTACATAGTGTGGCCATCAACATCTCTTGGTGTGCATTAATAGTTTTTCACATTTCACAAACCTTGCTGTCAAAGACAAATCTGCATATTCTGTGGGTTGTGCTCTTTGATAGCATAATCTATCCTCATTGCTCTCCTTTGTCCTCTTATCTGACAGTGGCACAGAATTTAATAATGCAGTTTTACAGATTTGTAAAGAATTTCACTAAGAAATGTAAAGGCCTGTCCACACTAGGAAACATTGTTTGGAAACAGTGTTTCCAAACAGTTTGGAAACAGTTTGCAAACTGTTTCCAAACAATATTCCATGTGTATTTGTTTCCCATCCAGAATGGGAAACACTGTGTGTGTGGTGGAAGTGATGAATCAGTAGCCGCATGAGGCTTGCAGCGACAACACCATGTGATCAGCAGAGAAAACTCTAGAACTTATTGAATTGTTCCATTCATCCCCAGCATTGTGGGATGTGACATGTGGAGATTAGAAGAATAAGATTAAGAAGATGGATGCCGTGATGGATATTGCTGAAAAACTTTCTGCAGACGTAATGTAAAATTCAGAGGCTGCTGCAGGAATTTCTACACACAGGCATCCTAATGACAACTGAGGTCTGGACAGGAAAACATTGTGTGGAAACAGTTTCCAAACTGTTTGCAAACAATTTCCGTGAAACTGTTTCCAAACTGTTTGGAAACAGTTGGTTCCAAACAGTTGGGAAACATTGTTTCCAAACAATGTTTCATGGTGTGGCCAGGCCTTTAAGTCATTCCTCTCTTACTCAGTTTGAACAGCAAAGTAGAAGGCTGCAATAAACATATCCAACATGTTCTGTGTTGCATAATGAAAACAAAGCACTTTGGGATGAATGACTTCAAGGCTTATACATTCTCTCAACTCCTCAGCAATTCATTAATCTGATGTCCAAGTAAGTACTGGAACAATGGAGGGCATCTGTACGTCTGTATTGAAAGCAGAGGAAGAAAAATATAGGAAAGCTCTTTTATATGTACATAATTACCATTTATTGTAATTTTTAATCTCTTACAAGTACAAACTTGCAGCAAACACAATGTCTCGCTTCAGCAGTTTAATGCCTTCTGAAAATTTGTTCTCTAGGTCGATCCCAATGGCTTTAGCAGCCTGAATCATCTGCCTCAAGAGCTCCTCAAGACGACGCATGGCCCGGATGATACTTCCTGTAGGTGAGAAGGAAGATTAATGATACTGAAAGGATGAGAGTGTAGATGTAATATGGGGAACACTGGCAAACATTTGACATACTAAAGCAAGCTGTGTGAAGAACTAGCAAAATAAAAATAAATAAAAATAAATTAAAAAATTAAAATAAATAAATAAACTGTGTGAAGGACTAGGCCACAAGTCTGAGATAGATAGAGATAAAGATAGATAAATCGTTACTGGAGGGAGATATAAAGGCAGGAATAGATAGATAAACAGATAGAGATCGACATGCACAGTAGATACAGATAATAAACAAATATTCTCTCTCTCTCTCTCTCTCTCTCTCTCTCTCTCTCTCTCTCTCTCTCTCTCTCTCTACTGCACACACTATCAGAGTACATGAAAATTATATTAATAGGTAAATGGGGTGTACTGATAAATATAAACTATGAATACAAAATCAAGAGAAGCACACAATATTTGGCATAGGGAGATTGGGGTTTGGGATTATGCACTCAGTAATGAAGGAGTTAATAAACTGTAAGGAAGTGAAATGCATTTGCAACTATTCTTGATATGTTCCATGGCCTGGCTGTTCACATTTTGACATGGGTAAAAATCTAGTTATAAAACAGACATTCCTGTCAACAGGAAGATACCTAAAACTTGCCTTCAAATATATCAGTTTTTTTGCAGAGCTCCATGAATGATGAACCATTGCACCATTCATAAACAATATCCATTAAGAATGGCTTAAATTGTTCTACATAATTGGACTCATCAATCTGTAAATTGAAATGGCATTAGGATAAAAATTAAAATTAACAATTTTGTTTTTCAAAAATCTTCAAAATGCAATGAGAAAAACTATCAATTCAATGTATCATAATTAAGCATTCAACAATATTATAGTAATATCTAAATCTTAGATTTTTAGACTTGTCCCTTATCTGGGCAAATCATTTTCATACAAGTACATGACAATTTTTGCCAAGAAACACTTACCTCCAGCTTGCACTCGTGACTCACTCGTGCAATGCGGCGGGCAATGTCCTGCATTTGTCTCAGAGGACCAGACAGTTCTTCACCTAGCTTTGGCATTTCTGAACTTTTTTCATCACACACAAAGGTGCTCAACAAAGCACATGTTTGGGATGCTGTAAAATCAATATAAGATAGGAATTACATATGCTTTCTGTATTATGATAATGGCATTTCTTATGGTTTAGTCTGTTCTCAAAAGATATCATAATCTTTCTGATTTTTATGATAAATTTTGTACAGGATGATTCAAAGGTGATCTACCTTTCTTTACTGAATCTACTGAAAACTTTGCTACTGCTTTAGAAATCATTTACAAATTGTCCTCAATTAACAGTTGCCCAGAGATACGACAATTTTAAATTGTGGAATATTAAGAAAGAAAAGTAAAAATTATATAAAGGAAATACTATATACAGTGATCCCTCGTTTATCGTGGTTAATGGATACCAGAACTCCCCGCGAAAGGTGAAAAACTGCGAAGTAAGATTTCCCCACCTCCCCCCCAAGGAATTTTGGTGTATGTGTATGTGGGTACCAGAATATTTAAAATATGTTAACAGTATTTATACTTTACATATACAATATTTTACTTAAATCTATTTAATTATAAAACCTTATACAGTAAGTATACATTTACTTTCTCTCTCTCTCTCTCTCTCTCACATGATAAGTAACACTCGCCCTCTTTGATCATATGCAAAAAATTTCACTTCACTGATGGTCATCATCTTCCTCTTGGGTTCACTAGAGGAAGCTTTCGCAGGGACACAGGGCTTAGGCGGCAATGTAAGGGCTTAACGAATCACTACTTAAACAAAAAAAGTTGTCGTGAACACAACACTAAGATACAGTATGTGAGACAGTAATCAGCGTGGACGAGACTGACAAGATACAACCAAGACCCATGGAATAGAAGATCGACCTATGAGGCATTCAAAATGGGTCTAATGTGCACATCCGTGGCGTCAGCGGGTTCACAAGTAGTCAGAGCGGGGATGTTGGTTCAGTTAGCAAGCTGCCTGGTCCTAAGGTATTCACGTGCTTCTCTCTCTGTTCCGCGCCAACATTGGTCACAATGCCGAGTTGTCGTGACTGTTTTAATTATCAGTAGTATATAATATGTAGTATGTGATAAATGAAAACTATTTTTTTTCCTGGTAATTTTGTACCTTAAGACATTAGTAAATTTCTGATGTTTAGTTATTGAGAAGTAAATTTCTGATGTCTTATTATTGAGAAGTCCCCATTCAGTTACTTGTGTAGATATAAATTACCTCAGTTATATAAGTAACAAAAATTAAATAATAATAATAACAAAGACAGCAACACAATATTAATATTAATAATAATAAGAGCAAAAGTTTAATAATAGTAATAATAATAATAATAACAACAATAATTAATAACAGCAAGAGTATTGAGATCATTAAATATGATAATGATACAACGGTCAGAGAGAGAGAGAGAGAGAAAGAGAGAGATTCATAATGTGAAGAAGTACACAGAAAGGTACACTTCTGCTGTGTCCATCTCCATATGGGCTGCCAAAAATATCAGTGCAAATTACAATGGACCAGATTCTCAAGATGGCTAATAAAAAAATTTAATGTGATAAAAACTAATGACACCAAAACTGAATACTGATATTATATATTTTATTGTAGTAGCTAGAACATTACCTGATAAATTATTGAAGAGACCATTGAATAACATTTCAGTGATCAGCAATTCATCAGCAGCAGAAAGTTCGCAAGCCACCCGACCCTTGCGTTCAATCACATCTTGGGAAGTGGCATATCCCAGACGGCGCAGCACACGCTTCCGACACTTGAGTTCATCCATTTGTAACAAACTTCTAGCTTTTTTCAGGTCAAGCTCTGC
The DNA here is from genome assembly GCF_017591435.1 of Portunus trituberculatus. Classification (NCBI taxonomy): domain Eukaryota; kingdom Metazoa; phylum Arthropoda; class Malacostraca; order Decapoda; family Portunidae; genus Portunus; species Portunus trituberculatus. The sequence continues at coordinate 23,617,612 of NC_059294.1, forward strand.
ATTATTCAGTTCTTTCTTCAGCTGCAAGTAATAAGAGGTTTTTGAATACTATAGTTAGATGTGGAAATGCCTTAATGTCTTTATACCACTGACACTTTCCAATACAATATAAACAAGCATCTTAACTTATTGGTCGAAACATTTTTCTAACTGGGAAATTCCAGATTAGCTTCACACACACCACTGCAAGACAGTTTTTTTGCTTTCAGTATTGTGAGTACACTATTTCACTCTTGTCAAATATGGTCTTAACTAATATGCCATGCTTATACTCAAATTGCCAGCAACAGTCTCTAAATATAATGTCTTACCTCCATTTTCTTTGCATATTTCTCATACAGCATATCTCGCTCTGGATCTCTATGAAGTTTGTGAGACTCTAACCGAGTTTTGAATTTCTCTAGCTTGTTGACAATTTCTAAGAATACATCTTCCTTTATCTTCATGTTCTTCACAGGATCAAGCAGAAACTGACTCTCAGGAACTCTTTTCACAGCCTCCTGGAAAAGGAAATGATAAGGAACAAGATGAGGAAAAATGACAATGAAAAGAATAAATATAAACAATTTGAGCAATGAATTTATTGACCTCACCTAACAATGATGTTGCAGAAATTTTGAAAAGTTGAACTTAACCTGTAAATTGTGAGCCATAGCTCAGACTAGGGACTTAAATAATTTCTCTTGAAAGTTTACCCCCATCCCCTATGTAGGAGGGGAACCAGCCAAGGGCAACAAAATTGATAAAATAAATATTACTATTAAGGTACTAATCCCACGCTTGCATCAACAAATATGCATCACTAGTAAGTCCTGTGATGCCTATTGACTATTTTCTGTTTGATATGCATCACTTTACTCTTAAACTGTGACATATCATGTGATGAACAGCAGATACTATCACCCTACCTTCTAGTAAGGACAGAAGCGAATGTTGAAATATACAGGTAGCATAGCAAATACAGGAGGAAAATCAGTGATATTGTTAATTACCAGATAGTAGAAGTTAATTTCTACACAGTCCTCCCCTGCTCTCTCTCTCTCAAGAGAGAGAGAGAGAGAGATAAGAGGCATTGATACATCAAGGGGTTATGTTGATAATAAAGGTAGTAAAAATACTTATCAACATGATGATGATGATGATACTACTACTACTACTACTAGTGAGAGAGAGAGAGAATGATACATCAAGGAGATATGTTGGTTATAAAGGTAGTAAAAATATTTATTAACATAATAATATTGATAATGATGGAGATAGTGATGATGATGATACTAATACTAATATACTATCTATACCAGGGGTGGGCAAACTTTTCAGTGCTAGGGTCACATTAAAATAAATCACAATCTCATATGGCCACATACTATATTAATTAACCTAAAATCATTAATATTTAAAATACAAAATTAAAAGCTTATAAAGAAAAAGCCATTCTCACACATTTGCACAATGAAATGCTCACAATAAGAAAAAACCATTCTCACACATTTCCACAACGAAATGCTCACAATACTATTTGGCATTATTTATTAACTTGCTCTTTCAAATTTACTAACATAAGTTGGGCAGCGTGCGGGTAGTTTGCCTTCCCCTGATCTATACTTTTAAAATGAATATTTATCTTTATAATCAATGTTTCATATCCCCTGCCTTTTGCAGATATATATATATATATATATATATATAATTTTTTTTTTTTACATTACAAGGGCACTGGCCAAGGGAAAACAAAAAAAAAAAAAATCCCGCTGGTTGCCAGGCCCTGTTAGAGGAAAGTAGGAGAAATAAAAACAAAAAATCTAAAAGGAGGGTCCAGTTAACGTAAGAGGTGTCTTGACACTATTTGAAAGAGTTTAAGTCATAGGCAGGTGGAAATACAGACACAGGTAGAGAGTTCCAGAGTTTACCAGTGTAGGGAATGAAGGAGTGAAGATACTGGTTAACTCTTGCATTAGGAAGATGGACAGAATAGGGATGAGAAGAAGTAGAGAGTCTTGTGCAGCGAGGCCGCAGGAGGGGGAAGGCAAGCAGTTAGCAAGTTCAGAAGAGCAGACAGCATGAAAACAGCGGTAGAAGACAGATAAAGATGCAACATTGCGGCGGTGACTTAAAGAATCAAGACAGTCAGTTAGAGGAGAAGAGTTGATAAGACGAAAACTTTAGATTCCACCTTGTTTAGTAAAGCTGTTGTGTGGATCCCCAGACATGAGAGCCATACTCCATACACGGGCGGATGAACATATATATATATATATATATATATATATATATATATATATATATATATATATATATATATATATACATAAATACATACATAAAGGCAACCCCGCTTAACGAATGGGTTACTTTCCTAAAAAAAACGTTCGTTAAGCGAATTTTCGTTAAGTTAACCAATTATAACAAGTTTGACCCCTGACTTGAACTTCCATTGAGAGAAAAAAAAGCGAGTGCATCATAGTACGGTAAAAGGTTTAATGAAAGTAAAAATTATGAAGTTAAACATTTAAGCAGTTTAATTTAAGACTAATTCATTATAATGTACACTAATGTATGTATATAAGTAACTTTATATTGTTGATGATCTTAAATTTATGAAGGGAGGGAGTGTGAAGCGGGAAATACGCTAGCTGGCAACCTGTGGAATGTAAACAAAGGACGCATCATTGTACCACATACAAAACTTATGTACCACATTTCCACAAGGCTTTCCATTTTATTCATTGCAGTCACGAGTTAAGTTTTTTTTTTTTTTTTTTTTTTTTTTTTTTGGCTTGCTTGCAAGGAAGATACGGTCTCACCAGCTTTCTTAATAGAGTCTGCTTACTTGAAAATAGCAGAGACAGTAGATGGAGTCAAGATGGTGGCAAGCAATGTTATTAGTTTTCTCGCCTCTCGTGTCTGTGAATAATATCCAGCTTCACTTTGAGAGTAAGAGACTTCCTGGTCTTCTTAGCAACGCTAGGCAACATTTCAGGGCTGGTTGCAGGGCGTTTCGGTAGCTTGTTGAGCAAGGGAAGACGAGCTGGTGATGGACACTGTTATTGTTTTGAGCTGAGAGCAGGGAAGTGTAGGTGAGTGAGTGGTGCGTGCTTTGTCCACAAGAGGCGCTGGTGATACAGCGGGCTTTCAAACTTGGAAAAAATTACCTGGATAAAATAAAGCGAGCTTGGTGTTGTTAACGAGCGAGCGAAATTTCATTGTGTGAACCTTCATTAAGCGGGGGTTGCCTGTACACACACACACACACACACACACACACACACACCATCTAAATTGTTCTTGTTTTTTTCTTCATTCTAATCTTTCTTTGCTTTTTATTTTACTACAACTGTTTCCTAAGTAATTAATTATATCCAATATAGTGAAAGGAAGGGAGAAAACAGTGGTTGTCAGGTCAAGCAGAGGTGGGACAGGGATTAAAATTCCAGTGTCTAACTCATTCACACAAAGGAGGAGGAGCTGAAAAGAAGGAGATAAGAAGTGATCCTTTTTCTGTCTTAGCCAATTTGAAAATTTCAAAATGTATCATTGTCTTCCCATATTTTTACATATAAAAAGTGAACTCACTAGAAGTTGAGGCAATAGTAACTATTTCATATGCTGTAAAGGCTATTTTTAAAATTTGAGAGCCTATATTTTGCTCCCATATGACTAGAAATGATGTTTGGCAACTCAGGATATGAGTGCTTGTGTTGATGATACAGTGAAAGAAATTTACTTTACGTTAGGCTATGTACCATGTAGTCTATTGTGCAGCTAAAAATAAATGATCCCAAATTATAAATAAATCTGATTATTATCCTATTGTGTTTAGTGCTATATCTAGACATCCTCCTCCCAACCTTTGGTATATAGTGAAGGAAAGGACAAGCATTAATTCACACATTTGTATTACAAACCTGAATCATCTTTATGACCATAATTCGTTGGTCCAAAGGTTTGAGGTCAGATGGCAGCTTGAGTCTTACAGCTGATACTTCTTGTACACATTTCAGTGCCACAGCCATTATTACAGGCTCACTCTTCTCTCCAGCTTGGGCAGGTTTGACCTCAGACACCACCTACAAATAATAAAAGAATACGACATTTAAGAACAGTAATATTCCATTAACAATTCTTTAGCACAGTAGTTGAAAAAAATTTTAACAGAACACAACATGTATATTAACCATCATGTCATGCCACTAATGTACCTTGGAAGCAGCAGTTGCCTCAGAGACCCGGAGAATGACATCAACAGTAATGGTGGGCGCTTCTGTTGGATTTTTCTTGTCTTCTTGCTTCTTGTAGCTCAGTACTACTCCCCATCCAAAGTCATCATTGTTATTCTTAATCTGTTAACCAAATAGCATACTTTATTCTGTAATGCTTATTCCATGAAAGGATCCACAAGCTAATTCTACATTTTATCATCAATCTTACATATGAGCACATCAATGATGTGATAAATCTTAGCATATTTCTTTGTTATAACTCCTCTTCTACAAAATTAATTTTTTGATTAACAGTTAAGCAAATATAGTAATAATAAAATTACTGGAATATATCATTCCTAGTGGCTTGATAATTAATATTAACACTTGGTTATTTCTCAAAACCTTGAAAATTTTGCTAAAATAATGTTAGTTTATGGATATCTTAATTACAATGTTTGAATGTCTAACATTTAGGCCCCCTTTTTGCATGACCCCATGGTAAATCATTTAAATTGATCACCCTCCTTAAATCAATCCCTACCCTTCATATGAAAGCTTTCACTTGGCAATAAGATAATCCACCCAAAATTAGAAGGGGTGGAAGTTCGAGTGGAAAAAAAGACATATCCTGTGTCCATTCACAAGTGCTCATATTATATTCTTTACCTGTCAAATTCTACGTTCTCATTATCTACAAACTAATAAACAAACTCACATATACAAGCCTTCCAGGCTGCAAGAATGGCATGATGTAGATGGGCCGAGTTATGAAGACATGGCGTTCCATTTGAAGATTCTGTATTGTCTGCTTGATTGTGAAATAACTCTCTACCTCATTCTCTCGAGGAACAAAAACTTCCCCTAGATCCTTATCGTATTTTCTCACACCTGAAATTTTGACACAAATGTACATATAACATGCAAAAGAAATATCTGTTGCATGCAAAAAATGGAATCCATAACCCGTTCAACAAACACACACTGGGCCATCCAGGGAGATGAGGTAATGTTTAACCCCTATTTATGGCTCAATTAAAACATTTAGAATTCTGGAAATACACTGTTGTAAAGTGGAAAAGTTGGCACTTCTATTTGTTTTGGTTTTATAACTCTACATAAGTATGAGAGGAAATGACAAATATTTTAGTATATGACACTTGAATCATTCTTAAAAAGACACAATAATGAAGGTCATCTTGTACACTAGATACAAAGCCAAAGACCTTAAAATTTTGCACAAAATACCATTGTAAATTAATAAATTTTATACTATGACTTATATAGAAGTTAGATACAGTTACGTAGGAATCACCTGGCACTGCATGAATGAATAAAGTAGGAGGGTGAAAATATTCTGTACTTTTTTCCTTAACCCTTTGAATACTGTGATGAGTTTCCATTTTCATTCTGCTTACTATTTGATGATTTTACGTAGCTTCAGAAACTTATGTAGAGGATTAAAATAATGAAGAATGGCCATCAATCTTCTGACCTCCACAGACCTTTCCTAATGTCAATAAAATGGTCTAACCAGACAAATCTCAAGGTAAAAATGTGTTCCAGTATTGAAGGGGTTCAAGTTAAAAAAAGCTATAAAAAGACCTTTAAGGCACAAAAAACCAAGCAAAGTGATAAAGGAAAGCAAACTATGGAATACCCACAAGCCACCTGTAACCTCACAATGCCATCACTACCAGCAGCAAGACATCTAAGAGTTATGATCACCTTAATTTTGGCAGTGAGTGAGTCATACAGTTTCCCTCATTAGATCAGTGACAAAGAGAATACCTCTATGGTCTAAACAATATCTTCTGCTGAGTTCTGTGTCACTAAATTAATTTAATACATCCTTTCTGGATAAATAATTTCTGATCTGGGGATGTGAAGCAGCCACCTTAGCAGTGGGAGAGACTGCCATAAGTTGCAAAGACAGGGTGGATGATTGTCCAGGAATAGACAAATCCATTTCACATTGATTCCTATGGGTAAACATTTAATTTTTTAAATATTTCTATATAATTTTCTTTCACCTTCTAACTAGCTTCCCTTTCCTACTAGGATTTTCAATTTCACCTACATATATTTAGTTTACAAGTATGAGATGCCACCTGTTAGTAAAGGACCATACCATTCAGCCCATCGTCAAACCCTGAGTCTATAATTGATGAAATATTGTGAGTGACAAACAACTTACGGTCACACAGCTCTGGGATAGATGAATAATTCTGAAACTGGAAGAAGGATCTTTCTAAGATGTACTCTGGATTGATCTGTTCCACACGCAGCAAATTCAGTACCATGTTGTAGGTCAGATGAAATGCAGAGTTTATGGGATCAGCTTTACCCTGTAGGTCAGTGAAGAGAGATAGGCTGGTCATCATGAAATTAAAAACATACAATACAAAAGTGTTCTCAGTATTTTAAATAAAATCATTAAAATAGGTAAAGTCTTATTAAATCTACCTGCACAAGGTTTTTGACCACTGATGTGTTGAGCTTCTCATCTACCATCATGATTACAATACCCTTGTCATCCTTTCCTCGGCGACCTGCACGGCCAGACATCTGAATGTACTCTCCAGATGTCAACTGAAATATAAACTTTCATAAATATCCAAGAATACTAAATATATTGTTTATAGGAACCTATCATCTAACTAAATAAAGAATCCACATACTTATCTATATTAAAGATAACAGATTAAACCAAGCATGCTGAAGTCAAGTATGTAGTCTAATTGAAGATGAATACAGTAAAATCTGTCGCACATAGTTCCATACCCAACGGAAGTCGTGGCCATCAAACTTGCGGACAGAGGTGAAAAGAACAGTCCTGGCAGGCATGTTCAGACCCATTGCAAAAGTCTCAGTAGCAAAGAGGGCTTTGACCAAACCTTCACCAAACAAGATCTCAATTGTTTCTTTTATTATTGGCAGGAGACCTATAAATAAAAAAAAATATATAATACAAAATAAACAGTGCTTGATACTTGACTGCAAGATTATGTACCAATTTATCATTTATAGTAAATTATCAAGAAATATCAAGGATTTTAATAGAAGACAAAACTGCACAATTAAGAAAATTAAGCATCATTACCATAATTCTCATCACTACACTATATAGTCGGGTCACTTAGGGCGGAAAAAAGGCTTTCGCTTCACCTTAGGTGAAGGAAGTTTTTTGAGGGTCTTATCCTAAGCATTTTGTGCCGCTGAATCCGAAAATCATAGTTGGGTCACTCGTTATTGGTAAGTTTTTGCGCAAATTGCAAATTTCGGAAATTGGCAAGAAAAAATTGCAGAATGAGAACCAGACGTCGTAGGACCCTGGTTTTTGTCTTAAAATGAAGCTTTTTAAGAGTGCATAAAATGTTATGTAGTACTCCGTGGTTGTATCTGTTCGCATTACTGAACTATAATGGAAATTATAGATAATTGGAAAAAAATGGAAAAAATATAAAAGGAATAATTTTGGCCTTAAAGCCTGATTTTTAAAATTAAAACTAAATTTTAAAGAAGGAACTGAGTTCCTTTTTAAAATTTAGTTTTAATTAGTAAAAAATAAAATAACAAACAATTGTTCTTAGGACACATGTAATTAACGAATTTGTGCAAGGGTGGGCAAAATTATTGCGTAGAACAGGGTATTTCAACTGAATTATTCACTAGCGTTTAATCGATCCAACAAAACAAGCATCTAGGTCTCACAATAAATAATAGTTTAATCCAGAACACAAAATTTCAAACAACGAAACCGAGTCTCCTCCGCGTATTTTGGAAAATCACAATTAGAACATAAAAAATACAGAACACAAAATAGCGAGCGTTCACAGGTTGAAAAAAAAATAGAATATCTAGTCGTCTACGCCATCGACGTCCTCATGCCCATCTTCCTCGTCGTTGATGCACATCTCGGGGGAGCAATCGCAAAGCTCCGAACAAGGAGTCTGCAGGCGTTGACAGCGGCAGCGATTGGTCGAGCAGTTCGTCTTGCATCCGCACTGCATCACATCCATGATACTTTGCGGGCGGGAGGCAGGGTGGAAGGAATAGGCGCCAGGTCTGCTTCGTAGCCATACTTGGTCGGGTCGAGGGTCACCAACTCCTTCTTCACGGCCCCCTCCCAGACGACGGCCTGTAGCTGGGCTCGCATAATGTGCTGGGTGGTGGCGGCGACTGTCGGAGGGGCCAGTGCTGCTCCAACCTTCTTCTTCTGAAGTGCCGTCCACCTCGCCTGCGGCAGAGAGCAGGTATATCCGTAAATTCTACTCACGAATCGGCACAGCACGTCCAGGCTCTCTTGCGTCAGCGGACCAGGGCTTCGGAGTGTACCCAGAGCATCGAGGGTTGCCTGGTCGGCCGCCTGGAACACAGGCCAAGCTTGCAACTTGCCTTTCCTGAAGAGGGCGCAAGTGGTGTCGCAACCAGTCAGAGCATGGAAGGACGTGATCACATCCGCGTGAGAGCCCAGTTTGTCGTGGATGAGCTGAACGTTGAAAGTCGTCTTGCCAAGCTGGAGGCACGTGTTGGGAGGTATCTTGGGGAAGTGTCGGAGGAGGAGGACGAGGACGTCAGTGTCCGGAGAAACTACGGTTGCCTCCACATCTTTGTCGAGCAGGAGAGATGATATATCATCTTAGTGTCCGCTTCCTCTTGTTCTGAAGCGAACTTGGCTCCGTCCGGTCCAGAAGTTGCCACGGCTTTGCCGCGCCACGCGCAGACGACGCGTAATCCCCATGAATGGTGCTGGATTTGGGAGGCAATGAGAGAGGTCATAGCATCCTTGTTGCTTTTGGTGGACAAGATGTGAGCCATGGTCATTCCAGCTTTGATCCTCGTCGCTGCTTGGATGTCCATATCGTATCCTCCACCTCGGGCTCGCTGTTCCCTCGTCTTGTCTTTGAGGGACGCGCCGATGTCGTACCTGTCGAAGACAAGGTGCAACTCCCGTAGCCAACACCCAGTCGGGCAACTCTCTGCAGGAAGGATCCAACTAGCTCCTTGAAGTTTGCTGAGCCGGAAACGGGTGCTGCTGAAGGATAGCCATACCGTCGAGGACCAGCACGCGAGAGGATGAAGGGGGTTGGGAGGCCGTGGAGACCGCCGCGTTCATCTTCTCCAGAACCCTGAGAAGGGCACTTTTTGTCGTGACCCGCGGGTAGCCTTGGTCGTCAAAGAGGGCAAGAGGGAACAGGGACAGCTCATAGATGGAGATGATGGTGTGAAGGTCCAGACTGCTGTCGAGTTGACGGCGAGCAGCAGGCGCCGATTGAAGTCTGAGGATCCCGTGACAATCACCTTCTTCCCTCCGATTGAAACTTTGGCTTTCTTGCCCAGCGTTTTGAATGTCTTGGTAGGCAGACGATGAAGGACTTCCCATGGACTTTGCTGCGCAGTCCTGATCCTTCCCTCTTCGTACTTCAAGAGAGCTTCCTTGCCAGTCTCCTCGATCCTTGTCAGTGCGTCCACCATCTCATCTGGAGCAACCTTGCGGGAAAGGACGGTGGTGAGTTGGGCTTTCTCGCAGTGAAGGGGTTATGCTGGCGAAGAAGACCCGCAACCTCTTTGGTCATCTCGTGTGTCTTCTTCGTGACCGCTGGGCTGTCCTTGTGGTGCTTTGATGCCGTAGCAGACCTTCCGAAGGATTTGGCCTTGATTGCCAAGAGTTCGTCTTGGATCAGGAAGAACTTGGTCCTCGTCGAGGATTTTTCGTGATCCCTACCAGCCCACCGTCACCTTTCAGAGCCCGGTTCACCTGTTCCAAGGCATGGTCGCAGCCAAGAGACGTGAAAGGTACCAACGACTTTCGGACGACCCAGTGTTTCTCCAAGTACGTCCACGCTCTTGGATTCTTGAGTCGGAGGTCCTGCATCATGGCCACGTAAACCGGGACGAACCGGGCGTAGGAGCTTCGATTCAGGGCGAAGAAGAACGGTCCGAACTCCTCCAACGTCTTCAGGTGCAGCGCCCAGTCTCCTGTCCGCACAGCCCTGGTGTAGTTCAGAAGCAGGAGGACCATCTTGACGTACGTCATGGAGAATTTGCTCAAGGGACTGTCGTCTGATCCCGCTGACCTCAGGATCTGCAGCTTGGGTAGGATCTAATTTCTAAAATCCAGTCTTCCATCCTTTGCCAACTCCTTTACATTTATTTGCGAAATTTCATTACCGTATGTCATAAAGTACGACCATGAGGGGACAGTCAGAGAAAAATTCCCATTTTCTATGAATCATACGGTAGTGCCTTTATGAGAACAGATACAGCCAGAAGCATTTTATACAATTTCCGAAATTTGCAATCGAAAACTTACACTATATATACAATTACAAAAGAAAAAGAAATATACCCTATTTGTCAGCACACAAGATAAACCTCCAGATAAATGATGCAATATTCCATAGCTACCTCCCATTGGCTACAAAGCTCAACACACCAACCTCCATGGTGGATGCCAATTCCTCTTCTCAAGAGAGGCAACACAGAGACAACTTGAGGAAGCTGTTTGTCTTCTTCTGACAGCACACCAATGGCATTCTGAAATACTTCATCCACAAGCTTCTTCTCTTCTGCTAAATTGAAGTCCAGTTTTGACATCTGGAGGGCGTAAGCCTCACATTCTTTTTTTGAAAAGCTAAAAATGATAACAGGAGCAAAGTTGCGTTCCATGATCATTTTCACTAGTTTGAAGCAATCTGAGCCTTCTTTGACTCCACCCTTCTTCCCCCTCAAATTTCCCTGGAAAAAAAAAAATAAATAAATAAATAAATAAAATAATAATAATAACAATAATAAATAATAAAAAAATATTAGTAAATAAATAAAGAGAAAAAGAAATAAAATAAATGAATAAATAAAAAATAAAATAAAAATTTTTTTTTTAAAAAACACAACTGTCTTACAATCTGTACAAACATTTCTCAGATACAAAAAAAAATCTATATTTGTGAGGAAACAATGAAATGAATGTTTATGTGAAGATATCCACAACATATACCTGTTCTGGTGCATTCTGCAAGACAGTCATTGCTGTGTTGAAATTATCCTCCCTGAACTTGCCAGTCTCATCCACAGCCAAGTATATACCTTCTCCTCCTGCTGGGAAAATGTAGTGCTGAAGCGGAGTGGGGCGGTAGTCTGTATACACTACATGGCAGGGCTGATGGTGTAAGTGGCAGATCCATTGGGCAAACTACAAGGAAAACTTCATATCAAATCATTTGGCATATTATCAAAAATAACACATGTAAGTAACTGAAATCTTAAAGATTAGTGGACATCAATACAATCTTACAGCAATATTGATTCAACAGGTTAAGAGCTGTAAAACAAAGACATGCTGAGAATAACACTTCCATCCACTTGAATCAAAGGTTTAAGCTGAGTTACTATAAACATGCCTGCCATATACAAACAAAAGCATTCCAGTCATAATAAGCAAAAAAAAATCTACAAAAGGATAATAGAATGAATGGTAGGTTTATCATTATGACTGAATGAATAAGTTAGGCAAAGGATAGTGTGAGTAGAAACTCATATTCTCTGATTATTCCAAGGGGAGTACATTTCCCTTACTAGTCATATCAAAAGATATAAATGCAATATGCTATGTGTTCTGTGAGGAAAGTCACACATTCACAGATATGAGATCAAGTCATTCTGGGATGATAATATTCTATGATAAAATGCTTTTAATGCCAGTGTTTAGAAATATATAGGGCACTCATAATATGAATGCACATCAATGGCAAATGGATACACAGTCCCATCTGCAATATCCAGCTGATCACTGTTGCCAAATGGAGTTCATTATGTTTTACTTTTTAACTAATGCAACATCAACACCAGGTCCTTAACCCCTTCGCGCCGGATGTTAAAAAAGCCCGCATGTATGATATACGGGTGGTAGTGACGCGCGCCCGAGCGCGGCAAACTCGTGCAAGCTTGTCATACTTGTCGTCTTTGTGTATTATGCTGCTATTTTTTAGTCACTATATCGCCTTCCAAGAGGAAAGTGGACACTTCTCTCGAGAGAGAGAGAGAGAGAGAGAGAGAGAGAGAGAGAGAGAGAGAGAGAGAGAGAGAGAGAGAGAGAGAGAGAGAGAGAGAGAGAGAGAGAGAGAGAGAGAGAGAGAGAGAGTGACATTTGCTAATATTTTAGACACAAGCAGGACGATGTAGCTTATCTTTCGAGAGGAAGAGGGGGAGGGAGGAGAGAGGAGAGAGAGAGAGAGAGAGAGAGAGAGAGAGAGAGAGAGAGAGAGAGAGAGAGAGAGAGAGAGAGAGAGAGAGAGAGAGAGAGAGAGAGAGAGAGAGAGAGAGAGAGAGAAAATTTGTTGTGTGTGTGTGTGTGTGTGTGTGTGTGTGTGTGTGTGTGTGTGTGTGTGTGTGTGTGTGTGTGTGTGTGTGTGTGTGTGTGTGTGTGTGTGTGTGTGTGTGTGTTTTCACGAATGTTACAAAGCAGGACGATGTAACTTATCTTCGAGAGGAGAGGGGATGGAGGAAGGGATGGAGAGGGATGGAGAGAGAGAGAGAGAGAGAGAGAGAGAGAGAGAGAGAGAGAGAGAGAGAGAGAGAGAGAGAGAGAGAGAGAGAGAGAGAGAGAGAGAGAGAGAGAGAGAGAGAGAGAGATGGGAACAGTCTATGCCATTGGGTAATTTTAGACACAAGGCGGAACGCATGTAGCTTATCTTTAGTGATTGGTGGAGACAAGGATGGTGGGAGGAGCACTAGGATTTCAAAGACAGCATACGGTGTGTGTAGTTGGTATCCAACACACTATACGGGACAACTGAACTGAAGAAAGCTCAGAAAAGAAATATGATGCCTACGTAGGCGTCACCGTATTTGCTACTGGGGCTTCATGACGCCTACATAGGCGTCACCATATTGAAGGGGTTAATTTCATTTAAACTTTCTTTATAAATAAAGATCCTGATATACAATCACATCAACACTGGAAAAAACTTAACACATGTGAATAAAAAGTAGTACCTTTATGACGACGATGTTCATCACTGTAGATCTCCCTCCCTCCCTCCCTCCCTCTCTCTCATGGACTCCTAGTGTGTTTCATATTTATGTGTCCTGCAACTTCTGAGCCAAGGCATTGAAAGCATTTTGCCAGAAAACCTTTGACTTAAATATTTGACTTTCCTCATGACTCATGGGACACCCTGTATATGATATACTAAACATAACAAGTATCTATGACACATTTTTCAACACTTATAATTGATTTGGTTTGCAGTTAGGAAGATGGCACACTAACCTGGCTTGCATTTGGAATAGTAGCCGAGAGGAAGACGAAATGCACAGTGGGAGGGAGAAGAATAATGGTTTCCTCCCAAACGTAACCTCGTTCCTTGTCTCTCATATAGTGTATCTCGTCAAAGATAACCCAGCCAACCTCTCTTGTCACCTCAGAACCTCGATACAGCATTGAACGTAAAATTTCAGTTGTCATGATAAGGCAAGAAGCATTAGGATTGATGGTTACATCACCTGTTAGCAATCCCACATCAGTAAACTCATCACAAAAGTCTCTGTACTTCTGGTTACTCAAAGCTTTGATAGGAGTTGTATATATAACTCTCTGCTTGTTCTGTAAACACATTGCTATTGCATACTCTCCCACAACTGTCTTGCCTGCAGAGGTGTGGGCAGACACTAACACTGACTGGTTATTATCAATGCATAATATAGCTTCTTTCTGAAAAGGATCCAGTATAAATGGGTATGTCCGTGCTGGTTTTTCTTTTGGGGGTTTGAGGGGCACATACAATTCACCAGGTGGTACTGCAACTTCATGTGTGCAGGCCTCCACAGATTCTATTGTGTGGATACTTATTCTGGGCATTTCTTCTGTCAACCTGAAATATACAATGAATATTCAATATCCAAATAACGAACTTCCTGGTTTTCTAAACTCAATGACTCCAACACCTTCTTATAAGTGAGACTATAATAGATATGGTACTGATCTGTTCTGTCCAACTTCCTCACGTTATCAAAATTTTCATATACAAAAAATTGAACTGTATATTCCTCTGTACATCTTGTTTCATCATGAGAACAAACATACAGAGTTAGAGTAGAGAGATGGTGACTCATCTTTATTTTAATCTGTCACATGAAACACAGGATATACCATACAGCCTGTGTCTAATGAAATACATAAATTATTTAGTTTATTATATTGCAGGCTACATTCTTTATTAGTTTTTCATTTACCAGTGTGTTCTAACAAGTTAACTGTTAAAAGGTTCTGATGCCAAAATTTGACTATGCTCCCTTTTCTTACCTCAGCTCTGACTCCGCTGCCTCCACCTGTGAGCGCAGTTTCTTGTTTTTTTTCTCACTTTTGGAATCATCTTCATTTGTTCGCTTCCCAAGTAGTAGGTTAAGTTCCTCAGCTGCTCTAAAAAGTAATTATAGAAGTTTAAAAAATCTTTTAGTAATGAATAATTGATGGAGTTAGACACAAAAATGGCAAATTCTGTTACAAAGCTGTAAATCCAAAAATTCAAAATCATACTTGTTTGAAATTTGTAATACCAAAATCACAGACCATTTTACAATATCAACAATAATCACACAAAATATTATAAATGCATCAATAAAACATCATTGTAGGATAAATTATACATATATTAAACTGTCAAACAGGAGACCAGTCTCAATTAACAAAAGCTGAAGAATCAACAAGAAATAAAGTAAGTACTGGTAGCTTAGATATATCACTGCTATATTACCAGTCTCTGCTCGCTCCTAATTGAATAGCTTGATGGAAGATGTGAGAGGCTGCAAGAAAGACAACCACTTTGACAGTGCCTGGTTGCCAGCATAATCAAAAGCATTTAATTTTACCAACTCTTCTCCTTTAAAGATGTTATCACATGAGCTCATTTTTCATCAACTTTATGAAGATTGACAATACCTTGAGCATGATCTGTCTCACACACACACACACACACACACACACACACACACACACGGCCCGGTAGCTCAGTGGTTAGAGCGCTGGCTTCACAAGCCAGATGACTGGGGTTCGATTCCCCGGCCGGGTGGAGATATTTGGGTGTGTCTCCTTTCACGTAGCCCTGTTCACCTAGCAGTGAGTAGGTACAGGATGTAAATCGAGGAGTTGTGACCTTGTTGTCCCGGTGTGTGGTGTGTGCCTGGTCTCAGGCCTATCCCAAGATCGGAAATAATGAGCTCTGAGCTCGTTCCGTAGGGTAACGTCTGGCTGTCTCGTCAGAGACTGCAGCAGATCAAACAGTGAATTACACACACACGAGACAGCACATAGTGAGGACGCATTCTGCTGCCACTCCTGGCCCCATCCGCTGCCGATCAGCTGACTGACACAAACAAAGGAATTACCGGTTGAGTTTGCATGGATTACTGGGCAGGAACTGTGTGGTCCTGTCTCCAAAATTGAGGTTAAAGGATGTCTGATAAAGAGAAAGTAACTATCGAGCACGCAATTAAGCAGGTACGTGGAACGAGATTAATTGTTTGTGTTTGAAGATGAAGGACAGGAGATGGCGGTAAGCCCGTTTGGTGGCTTCCAATTGATGAATACATGACAGTCATCAGACATGAAAGAAAACTTGAAAATTTCATAAGAGAAATTAAAGGATTGACAGGATGATTCAGAAGATAGAAAACTTCAGAGAGAGTTGAAGGAGAGTGTAAGAAGGCTAGATGATAATGAAAAAAACATTCTAAAAGAAAATGAGGAATTAAAGAAGAAAGTGGCCCAATATGAGAAATTGCTGAATGAAGGACTGGGTAAAGTGGAGAAGGAGAATAAAAACATAAAGGAACTAGTGAATAAGAAAGAGGAAAGGGTCTAGGAAGTGGTTAAAAAGGAAGTGACAGCATGGAGGAAAAAAGATGAAGTGAATTACTAATGAAATACCATGATATTTCATTAGTAATTCACTATCACTCAGTGCCACAGAGTTGAGGTTATCCTCATGGCATGAGCATATATGAATACTAAGATATGATATCCATTATAGCAGGCAATAGAGGAGTGGAAACATAAATTTAATATCGTGATGAAAGCAACACGCAGGCTAAAAGGGTCACAAGAAGAAGAAGCGGCCGAGTCGCCGTGAGTCTCCGCCTCGTCTGTGGCCGATCTTATCTCTGCTTTATTTTTTGGTATTCCATGTAAGATTTCACTTTATGCATTACAAAAGAAATCCTTTCTTGGGGGCAAGGTTTGTAAAAAGCTAATAGAAAAATATATAAATTTTTTTAACCCATGTGGTATGTTGGGATCCAGGCCAGAATGCATCCCCCCTATTTCCATTATTTCCTATGGGAAAATTACGTCCGCTTAACGAATTTCCGCTCTATGAACAGCTTTGACACCCCATATCCTGTTCGTTAAGCGGAGTTTTGCTGTACCTGGATTTAAAAAATGGCTTTCGACAAAGTACCACATTTGAGACTCCTATGGAAGTTAAAGAATAGAGGAGGATTGAAGGGTAAAGCTTTAGAGTGGATGGAAAGTTACCTGAGAGGAAGGGAGATGAGAACGGTAGTAAAAGATATTAAATCGGAGTGGAGGACAGTAGAGAGTGGAATACCACAAGGGTCGGTATTGGCACCTATACTTTTTCTCATATACATAAATGACATGCCAGAGGGAGTAAACAGTTACATGAACTTATTTGCAGATGATGCCAACATGCTCAGACAAGTTAAAAACAAGGACTGTGAAATATTACAGGACCATAACAAGATCTGGAGGTGGAGTAGGAAGTGGGAGATGGAATTCAATGTGGATAAAAGTCACGTTAAGTAATTGGGAAGGAGTGTGGAAGACGACCAGAGGGGATCTACAAGATGGGAGATAGTGTAGAACCGAAAAAAATCAACAAGGAGTGACTATACAAGAGAATAGTCAACAGGATAGCCATGTGGACAAAATATTTGACACATACAATTTGATAAGAAATATCAGATTGGCTTTCCACAACATGGATAAAGATATGATGAAGAAACTGATATCCACTGTGATGAAACCCAGATTGGAGTATGCAGGGGTGGTGTGGTCCCAACACAAAAAGAAACATGTATGGAAATTGGAGAGACTGCAAAGGATGGTACCAGAGCAGAGAGATGACATACGAGAGAGACTGAGGGCTTTGGATCTACAAACACTAGAGTGAAGAGAGAGGGGGGACCTAATACAAGTCTACAAACTAATGAATGGAATGGACGTATTGGATAACGAGGAGCTGTTACTAAGAGATGAAGACACCAGTAGAAGCATAAGATGTCATAGTAAAAAGTTGAGGATGGGAAGATGCTTCAAGGATGTGAAAAAATTCAGCTTTCCACAAAGAAGTATAGCAGCATGGAATAGTCTGAGTGAAGATGTAGAGTTAGCAAGGAGTGTGCATAGCTTTACAGAAAAGTTGGACAAATGTAAATATGGAGACGGGGCCACACGACCACAATGCCCAGGCCCTGTAAAACTACAACTAGGTAAATACACACACACAGTAATTTTGTTGACAGCAAACAAACATGGATCCTCTCATGCATAGGGAAGCAGTTGCTACTCTGCACTTTATTACAAGTTTTGTTAACTGAAAATGATCCAAATGAACTTAAATGGTATTCAGCGTGGAGTAGAGAAACAGAAGCTTTCCAAAAGTTTAAACATCAATTGAGTCATAATAACTAAAGTTTGGTGTTATGCATCCATGAATCAAATATAATGACATGTGAAATTTAGTGATATTGTATTTCATCTAAAATAAATTTAATTAAGGATAAATAAATTTCAAAAAGTTTACTTAGCTTTTTCATATTATATGCAATAAAAGTTGAAGATAATCCTTCTCCATGGAGACAATCTCTGTTTGATGATGTCAGGGAGAAGATAAGTCTATGGGAAGTCTTAACTTTGCACTTTAGATGCAGGGTGATTTTTTGAGCCAAGATTTTGGGAAAAAGGTGCCTCCTATATGCTGCCAAATTTCAATCATTTTTACTCTCGGTGTTGGAATAAATTTCAGACTTGGAACAATCTGAAGGTGGCTGAATCTAGCAAATTTGGGTGAAGTCAGCACCATTGGCGGGAGGTAAACCTTAGTTGCCACTTTGTTTTGATTCTACGTTGAGGTCTTGCTCTTATTCCCAGGTGGGATCAGGACATTTGATCAGTTTTCCATTTGACCAGAGTCACTTTAACCTGGTAGGATGGTTGAGTAATATTTCATATAAGTACACTGATCTCGTAACTAACAAAAATATTTCTTAAATATTGTAGTGACAAGGTGTAACAGACGTGAAACAAAGAATCCACAAGGACTAACTATGCTAATGGTAGTGCTGCCATCACCCAGTATATTCTTAATAAAGTAAGGTCTCGGTTTACGTCAGAGTTACGTTCCTGAAACATGATGTAAGTCGATTTTGTACGTAACTCGAGTTTCCGTACATTTCAAAGCATATTATCGAGTTTTCAACCAATCATTGTTTATGGTCATTCAGGTAAGTTAAAGGTTATATTGTTATATTATTTACAACTATGTAGGAATATAAAACACAAGCTTGTTTTTGTTGTTGATTAGGGCCACGAACGCGAAGGACTGCAGGTTGCAGAGAGGGTGGACGCCTGAGGCCGCCAGGAGGGTGGGCAGGTCGAATGTTGTGATGCCCCAGGGCGGACAGCTGGGAGCGAGTGCAGTGCGGTGGGAGTAGAAGCGTGGGCAGCGGGCAGGAAATGCAATAGGAAAGGGCAATAGGGATCAGCAGACAGGCGCAGACGGTGCAAGTCAGCTGCGAGTGTCGTGTGGCCCAGGCGAAGGCTCGGAGTTGTTATTGTTGTGATGGGTGTGCGAGCCCTCAAGGTCGTCAACCTCCCCATTGTCATGGTAACGGGCTTCCCATTTTCTTCTTCCCTCCCTCACACACAGCTGCTGCCTCCCTTCTCATGTCTTTTAATTATGTCCTCTTTTTCTTGTAGCATAATGGTTTTCCTTTTCTTAGCATCACTGCTGTCACTAAGAAGTTTTCTCTTTGGTGCCATTGAGCAAGATACTAAGAACTTGAGTCAGTAAACGCAAAAGTAGGATAACACTCTTGCCAGGGGCGATGGTGTGGTGGAACCGAGGCAGGGTGTTATTGTATTCAAGCGTGAGGCGGGCAACCACCAACAATAACAATAAATCCCGCACTTTACGATTTATAAATTTTCAATTTTTTTATTCTTAAATTGCCTTATAGTGGACTGATGTAACTATGAGTTTGACGTAACTCAAGACCAACGTAACCCGGGACTTTGCTGTACCTGGTTAAGTGACACTCGGCAAGAAGCTAACCACCTAAAGGTAAATAACATTGATTTCACATGGTTCAACTGAATCCATTCTTATTTATTTAGGTAAAAATTTGGGGTCTTGGAACGGATTAAAGTTACCATTTACATTACTGGTGAAGTCTTGTGATGGTGGCCATTCACACATCTTCATTATTATTATCATTACTATTATTATTATCATTATAATAGCACTATATTGTCTTCATGTATATGCCTTGTGCCCACACTCTATATTTTCCTGCTTGCCTTGGCATCTCCCTCAGTTGCTGGTACTAGTGTCTTATGCCGCTTTGCTCTTATACACTCCACCCTTGTTATTATGTATCTGGTTGGATTAATACACTGTATAGCCCACAGTGTTTACAATTTAGACCTTAAACCTCCTGGACTGCTGAGTGTTAGCCAGGTGCCTCTACCTGGAACAGCCTCAAATTAAAAGACCACCCAGAAATAACCATCTGTATTATTGTGTACATAATGTCAAGCCTCCCTTGCCCTCTCACACCATCATCTTCGTGTGCCAAGTAACTTGCCACCAAAAGGTAAATAATATTGATTCTACATATTTTAATTCTTATTTACCAGATAAAAATCTAGGGTCTTGGAACAGATTAAAATTATTTACATTGTTTCCAATGGGAAAAACAGTTTGGGACTTACAATAATTTGGACATGGAACAGCCTTCTGAAACAAAGTTTGAGGGTCTTTTACACTTCTTCCATGTTGCAGATTACTGCCTCTCTTCCAGCAGAACAATAGTCTATAGCAAGATTGCATATATAAGGTGTGAGGTATCAACACTTGGCAGAGTCAAGGTTGCATTTCCCTACTAAGATGCCATGTTAATGAAGGGGAGAACTTTTTTATAGAAAACACGTCTTGATTATTACCTCAACACCAATATGGAAAAGAAGTTAGGATTTTGGAAACACCAATTTATATAGAAACAGAGGGAGAGAAAGAAAGACAGAGACAGGGTGAGGAGGTGGAGCAGGGTTAAAAAAGGCAAGCCCATGATTTATGGAGAGGTGGCAATGGTGTGGAGATAGTCTACTCTGACCCTGATGATCCCTTGTCTTCCTCCCCTCCTTTGTCATCTCAGCAAAGTCCTTCAGGCAATCAGTAAATGCTTGCTAAGGATGCCACTGGACCAAGTGGGAATTGGCCACAAATTCATCTATACTCAATAAAACAAATCTTTACTACTATATGTACACTTCTTAAATAATAACTAACTCTTTTATTACAGCATTAAGTGTAGAATAAGGTATCTTAAATGTTCTAAATATTTTTTTGCCTTAGCAAAAGAGAATAAATTACTGAAGGGAAGGGGGTGAGGGTTAAGAGTCTTGCAGACAAACCACTCTCAGTAATGGACAATCCCTCATCCCCAAAAATATCCACTACTGCAAGGTATCCCTGTGTGCCCATGTGTGAAATCAATCATGGTGATTGGTTCTTTTGTTTGAGCAGGCAGCCACTGACCAATATAAATAATACATAATAAATATAGCCAATCAGAATGGTTTGTGGAGAGAATGACTCAATCTCAATCAGTCTATGGAAGATGTTTGAACAGGGAGGGTGCTGCCTTAACTATTTTTACTTTATCACCTGACTTTATGAAGAAAAATAAGGTAACGACTTCATATTAGTTTTTTTTAGTATTGTTAGTCAGGTTAGTATATTCTGCTTTGGTTAGATCAATGGTTTCCAACCTATGGTACATGAGCACTTTTGAGATCACATGTGATTTTTAGTTAAATCTAATTCACTTCTCAGAAAAATTATTATTGCCTTACACAAGATAATCTGTCACTGATCAGCTGGTGGAGAAGAAACAGATGCATCCCTCACATTAACTTGAGTTTGTGTTCTACATGTGAATAAATAAATATTTGCTGGAATTGAGTTTTTCTGAAAGAAGGTGGTACACAAGAACTGTACCACACCTGCAAATGGTACTCGCTTAGGACACTGAGTTACATCAATTTAATTAGACAAAGTTCATTTGTTCTGAGGAAGACATATCTGCAGTAGTCTCAACTAGGTTATGTTAAGTTAGGTTAGGTTAGGTAGAAGTTAGGATTAGGTTAGTTTTGGTTAAATAGATAAGTTTCAACAGGTTGACGTAGCCTGTAATGATGGTGAATACTCTCCACAGCAGTAAGTCAAATTTTTGCTGTTACTTTTGTGGTACTCTGTGATTGTGAAACTATTTTTGGGGAAGGCTGGGAGGAAAAATATGAAAAGTACTGATTTGCGATGGAAATGAAGAACCGATTCATTCAAAACAGGTTGCAAACTACCAGAAAAAAACTGTTTCACCCTGAAGTGAGAGTATGGTGTAAGACTGTAAATTTATTTGAATTTATTGACTTCTTTTCACCTCATTTACTGCCTTAGATGGATTTAGTGTGGTTTAATTAGGTTTAGTTAGATTAAGATGTCGGGCACTGTCCTAATACAGTGGTCCCTCCATCTCGCCTCATTTCCTAGCTCCCCCCTTCACAGCTCTTTCATTTGGCTGACATGACCTGAGAATGAAACTAAGATAACCAAAACTAACCTAACCTAACCATGCTATTGGTCAGAAGTGTTCTAAAGAAGACATCAGCAGTGCATGTCGCCTCAACTATGTTACATTAGCTAGGTTGGGTTAGCTTAGAGTTAAGTTACGGGTTGTGTTAGGTTAGTTATAACTATCATATTTTCAATGCCAAGTCATGTCAGCCGCGTGAAAGAGCTGTGAAGGGAGAGCCAGAAAACAAGGTGAGCTAGAGAGACCACTATATTAGAATGGTGCCGGATGCTGGTAGAAAGCACATTTAGCAACCTCATCCGATGTGATATGATTTTTCAAGGAAAATTCACAACTGGCAACTCAATCTGGTGGGTGGGGCTGAGGCCGCTAGGGACCATAGCTCGACATTGGTGCCCTTTTTTTTTCGAATTCACCTTTTTTTATGGTTTATCGTTTTCAGTGAAAGAATAAATCAACACTTCCTACTAGTGATAAAAAGGTGGAGGGAGAATAAAAAAATAATAATATTCGACGGAAACGAAAAGCAAATTCATCCACTTACAACACGCCGAAATATCATTAATAAAAAATAATAACAATATATAACACGTCTCTCAACTTGAAACAGACCCACAAGTAAAATTTTACCCAGCAGTCACCACCACAGCATTGACGTTGCTTCTCAACTTCAACAGATCTCTTCCAAAGTTCACCGAGACTAGAACCAAAACCATCTCCGAACACAGACCGCTATCACCTTATCAATCATTATTTACTGTGTTCACCCATAGTAATTAAATCATACACTTACTTCTCGCTCTCATACGTGCTCACTTCTTCTGTGTCTGGTAAGACCTGGACCTGGGTGTCCCCTTCATTCTCCACAAAATCAAACAGGTCATCCCCAAAGCAAGCCATGCTGGCGTGCTGGCGTGCTCCTGCGTCTCAAGCTGTGCCTGCTATCATCGTCACCATCAGGAATCTTGATTTTGAAATTAATCCTACAGGTGGCTTCGGATTGCTCCTATCATAGGCCAGTAGCGCTGTATCGATAAAAATCCTTAGGGAAAAAAAGAAGAAAAGCATACCATGGTGTTCCACTCCCTTGGTATATGGTGTTCCAGAAATTTGCCAGTTACTCTAATGTAGGAATTTGTTGCTCTGAAAGCGTTCTGCTAGGCAGGTAATTTTTTAAAATTTCGTAAGTTATTTTTCACATTTTTTTTTCTGACTGCAGTCTGTGTTTCTTGTTCGTAAATTCTGTATGTACGTACAAGGTTGTATACTTTCAATGTCGCTTGGATCTGTTGCATTTCTCTTTTTCTATTGTATTTTTTTTTCTGTTTTTATTCGATTTCTTGTCATTTACCCAGATAGATTTCGCACTATCTGAATCGGCTAGTACTTTCCTTTTAATTTTCTGTTTAAATTTCTATTAATTTTTGTAAATAATTTTTAGTTGGCGTATCCATGACATTAACCCCTTCAGTATCATGATGCGTTTTTATTTTAATTCTGCTTTCTATATGGTGATTCTACACAGCTTCAGAAACTGGTGTTGATTAAAATAGTGAACACTGTGGCCATTAATCTTCTGCGACCTCCATAGACCCTTCCTAGTATCAATAGAATAGTTTAATGGAATCCAAAACTCATGGTAAAAATGCGTCCCAGCACTGAAGGAGTTATAATAATTGTTGTATCTAAACTACAACACTGTTGATAGATACACCATCATTGTCATCATCATTCGTGTTTGTTTACATTAGCTGGCAGGTGAAGTGGGAGGAGGGGAGCAACAGCGAATGAATATAAATTACTCTGGAAAGTAGGTATCGACGTTACCTTGAACTCAGTTTCTTTATATATATATATATATATATATATATATATATATATATATATATATATATATATATATATATATATATAGAGAGAGAGAGAGAGAGAGAGAGAGAGAGAGAGAGAGTCTACGATAAGCAGTGACCGTGTCACAAAATATTATATGACATGATGTTCACAGTTGACACATAACTTTGCCAAATCCAGGAAGTGCAGCTATGTTAAAACGGGAGTCGAGGATGCATGAAAAAACACTATTTGACCGAAATCAGTACTTCTACTTTCGTTACGTGCCTCATTGGGTACGCCTTTTCGTGCTGAATATTTTGAACCCCATATATACGTGTCAGATTAGTTGTAATGCCATGAGCAACGTGGTAAAAATATTGGATGACACACTTTCATATTTACCGGTCTAATCAGGTTAGGTTTAATGTAAATTTAGGTTAAATTTGATTTAGATTAGTTATTTAGGTTAAGTTTAGTTAGAAGGATGCTAGGGCATCAAAATAAAGATAAGCAACATGGTGCCCATCTAAAAGAAAAAAAATGTAGCAATAGTGAAGCTCCCTATTTATCATTACATGTAAGAGACAGTATTTGGCTTCAATTGTAGTTTTAGGCCCTTACCCCATCCTTAAAAGGAAATCCTCTTCCATATGGGAGGAAGGGAACCAGGTAAAATGACAGCAAAATTATTTAGTTTTAGATATAGGACAATATTTAGAGCCACTTAGATCTAGTATCTAGTAATCACTGAATATCATCGTTCAAATGCCATTGCTATACTGATAGCATTATTGTACTATTATACTTATCTTAAATTTTCCTTGGCCTGGTTTTTGGAAAATTTTCACAGGTAATCTTTACACGAATGAAATTTCACTCAATCACAAAACAGAGATATAAAGTACCTGTGAATTTGAATGAGAAGAATAGGAAAAATAATATTCAGTCTCCATAAACCCAATACCATTTTTGAAGATCAAGTCATTTAGTGATACTGCACCAGGAAAAGTTCTGATGTGTATGGTATTGACACATATTGTTGTGTTATAGGTAAAGGATTAAGATCAAATGTGATAAATCTTTGAAAGTTACAATGATAATTGTATGCATATAAAATACATATTATATAAAATGAACTCTTTCACCTGAACAGAGTATGACAACAGAGGAAATACAGCATGTGACCCCAGATACAAACAGTTTATCCTCCATCAAAGTGAACCTCAGCTGTCCACAAGGTTGTTCTCGTACCTTTGCCAATTCCTCTGCTCTTAGGCTTCATCTTAGTCAGGTATGTCAACCAAGTTTATTTAAATTCTCTTCAGTTGAACTTTTTTGAGTTACAGCAGTTAAGTTTTTTTTTTATCTTATTATTACTTTTACTATTTAGTATTTAACAGTTTATTGTTATTATCTTTACATGCAATAAAATTAAATATGTACATGCTAAAAATGAAACTAGATTTGGGAGGAGTGTGTGAAAACATGGGCAATATGGCCAGGACAATGGATGATAAAGAGACTCAGGACAATGGATGATAAAAAGACTAAGTCACAATCTGACAAAGATAGATTTAGTGTTATAATTCATAGAGAAGATTTTATGAACTTGTATTCAGCATCAGATAATGCCAATTGTCAATTTTTCCATTTATTACTTATGTTGTTCTTGCATTATTCTTATGTATGTTTTACTTTCCTCATCAGGTGCACCACCATGAGACAGAGTGTACTACATCATCCAATACAGATGTGTGGTACCACTGTCCTGAAGCTTCATGCATCTATCACATAAGCTTTGGTATTAATGGGAAGCATTTTTCTAAGCTCAAATATGTGAAACAGGTATATATTTAGAAAGGTTTTGTATCTGGTTCTTATATTGGTGGAAAATTTTGAATATTATAAATACACAAACATTATTTTGTTGATTGAAAAGCTGATAAAGGTCATCAAGTATCGTATCAGATTCACCAAAATCGATTGACTACATTGGTTTATATTTCATATATGGCTTTGAATTTATGATCTAGATCTACTTTGTATTAAAATAATACTTAGGAATGTAAACAGTGATATTTGATTTCCAAAGAACTTATACATAGCATATATGACTTTTGCTTTTGGTTACAGCATTACCTTAAAGTTCATGCCACTCGGCATCATGGGTGTGAATGTGGCCAAGCCTTCAGCACTGCAGCACATCTGGCCCAGCACCGACGAGCATGTGGACTTGATCTGGTGTGCACCTGTGGTCGCTCTTTTCAAGCACTGGAAACACTACAGACTCACGTGCGACGATTTAGCCATGCCATTACACAGTCCACTCTTCAGGCCTTGAGGTTGCCACGTAACTCTTTACCTGTGCAATTAATGAGCGTATGGAATTATTTTTGTGACTTTATTTGCTTGAATTATAATTGAACCTTTAAGTTATTGTTATTTCATTTGTTACATGACTTCTTGTTGTAAATTTAGGTCAAGGAAAAACTTACTGGCTGAATCAATGACAAGATCACAATCTTTTGCTGGGTCTCCACCACAGGCTGTCATTGCTCATCATATTCCTATCAAGTAAGTTTTTTTTTTTTCATTTGCATGTTTAAATCTTTTACTAGTATGGCTTTTCTTCATTATAAAACAGGGTAGTACAGAATATATACTTCATTGTCAAATAGCTCATCTGACATTAAAGAATGAATATTTCACTTAACCCCTTCAGTACTGGGACACATTTTTACTTTGAGTTTGGATATGATTAGGCCATTTTATTTACATTAGGAAGGGTCTGTGGAGGTCAGAAGATTAATGGCCCAAGTCCTCACTATTTTAATCTCCACAGGAGTTTCTGAAGCTGTGTAAAAGTACAAAGTAGAATGAAAATGAGAACATGTCATGGCACTGAAGGTGTTAAGAGGCAAATATTTTGGGTCTAAAGAATTTTTCAAATATCATGGGACTTGTCCTTCAAAAATTGTGCAGAATTTAAAGAGATTGTTGACTGAAACACCTATTCTTACAAGATCATATTTTAGGTTAAGAGACTATTTAGAGTACCTGGTAATTTTGAAAGAAAATAGAAATCAAATAAAAAATTGAGTGTCAGATTTTTTTGTGCTTATTGTTTTTTGTTAAGTAAAATTGTTAAAGGTTACTTAAATAAAGTAACAATGTTGTCATTACCAGTCAAAGGCTTTATGTGTATTTATTTGTGATTGAACTACATTAACAATATAATTTCTTAGGTATCAGAGAATAGATGAAAGGAAGGAGGAGAACATATCACTGTCCTCCACCTTTCCTACTTCAATTGCTCCAGCATCAGCTACCATCTGTTCTGCAACTGCCACACTTAATCCTGTTACTCCTGTTCACCTGCGGCAACCAACCCATCTGCTTGCAGCTATTGCACTCAGTGAACTTGCTGCCACGTCAATTAAAAGGTGTAGTATACTATACTGAACCATTCATTTTGAAAAAAATTACAACACATTGGATCTCATCCTAATCCTAATGATCCTAGCCATTTATTCTTTTACCTTCCTTTTTATGCAAACAAGATTACAGTTTTATTTTATTCAGCAACTTTTTTCATAGATCATGCTTATTCAAACTGAATATACTATCAACACTTTATAAGTATGGAAATTTTACACTGAATGTTCTGCCTCATCAATTCACCTTTGATTCAGATACCTCATATCTTTACTATTTTATATTGGTTTGGTTGCATTAGTAGTAATATTACTATTTTTTTCCATATTATTAGTATTATTTACTCCTGGAACAAATTTATCAATTTTCCATTGATTTCAATAAGAAATATAGATTCAGCTTGCCTCCAAATCAGGTTGCATCCTATGTCGTGAAACAGATTGATGGTGTATCTGGGCGTGCCACTCTATATGGACTGTTTGGACACAGCAGATAACTTAAATCATAGAACTTGAATAATGATAAACTCAAGTGGTCATTGCATATTATTCTTCTGCATTATAATATTTGATTTTTATATATACCTGTTTGTTTCAGGCTACCATGTGTGGATGTTGGCATACAAACAGACCCTGAACATCATGGGAAGCGTGCCCGACGGAAATCATGTAGTCCAGCAAAATGTTCAGAATACTTAGGAGTCAGCACAAGCAGTCGGCATTTTGGGAAGCGGAAGAGAACCGCTGAAACTCAAACAAGGTTAACACACAGGGACAGCAAATATGTGCGCAGTGGATCACACTGTGCTCCATCGCCCTTAAATATGCCTGGCAGTAACAATGAAAGTATTCCTAGTCATAGCTACATTGAAGATTGTAATAATGAAAATGGGTCACTTGGAGGCCTTTCATTACAGGTTGACTTACCAGAATTTATCAGCACACAACAGAGCACATCAGGAACACAAACAAGTCCTCGAGTAGGAGGAATTACACAACCTAGTCTCCATGATTTTACAATTTCATTTTTTGATCGAGCCTGTGGAGAGGATGAACCTGGAATAAGTCCATCACTAACTACTATAACATCAACACAAACATCTGATGATCTTGATTCCTTTGAGTCATCACAGCTATTAATTCAAGAGGATGAGGAACTTTTAGGTGTTGTTGGAGATTCTACTGCAGCTACTAGGCAACGGCCTCCTTCTCTGGGTCATATACGCTCTTCAAGTATTGAAACTCAGACTGATCATGATGTTCTTCTCAGTAAAAATGCCAACACTCCTGATGATGTTGATGGAATCATCCTGACAAATAATGAAACTCAGACAGATCCAAGTAACCTTCTTATTCCAAATGTTAGTCATTCATATCAAAATCCAGGATCATCTGAAGGATGCCATATCCATGAAGGGGACAGTTTGTGGTGTACCAGTGAAACTCAGACATATGAAGATTTCTCTGATATTGAACAATTCATGCGCTCAACAATTCATACACAGACACCAGATAACAGCCACAGTGAACTATTTCCTGAGCTTTCCTTCACTCACACTCAAACTCAGACAAGTCTTGATGATCCACCTTCACTTGTCACAACACATACACAGACATCCCTTAATGAGTTGTAAATATATATATATATATATATATATATATATATATATATATATATATATATATATATATATATATATATATATATATATATATATATATATATATATATATATATATATATATATATATATATATATATATATATATACACACACACACACACTGGTAGGCATTTTTTTGTCCTTTGATTAACTTCTAATTTATTAGGTAAAATATTACTGATGGCTCTTACATCATCTAAATATGTATATAATTTGAATTGTCTGAGCCATTCAAGACGCAAAACGGACACGTGTGTCACAATACTGCCATCACCAAGATCAGTGTATATATAGCTGACTTGGCAAGTGCATGGCAGTGCTTGCCTCAGCTTTCACTCACTCTGTAGCAATTATTATTGCCTTGTAAGTCTACCTCGGCTTCTGAAAGCAAGATTGTAATGCTTCTAAAGGCAAGACTGTGTGTGTGTGTGTGTGTGTGTGTGTGTGTGTGTGTGTGTGTGTGTGTGTGTGTGTGTGTGTGTGTGTGTGTGTACACATTGTGTGTTATTTATGCATTTGTGTGTCTGCACTGCTTATGTGATTCACCTCGGTCGCCTGCTGGTCACCCAGCCAGTCTTCCCCATTACGGAGCGAGCTCAGAGCTCATAGACCGATCTTCGGGTAGGACTGAGACCACAACACACTCCACACACCGGGAAAGCGAGGCCACAACCCCTTGAGTTACATCCCGTACCTATTTACTGCTAGGTGAACAGGGGCCACACATTAAGAGGCTTGCCCATTTGCCTCGCCGCCTCCGGGACTTGAACCCGGCCCTCTCGATTGTGAGTCGAGTGTGCTAACCACTACACTATGTGGTTGTGTGTATTTACCTAGTTGTAGTTTACAGGGCCTGGGCTTTATGCTCATGTGGCCCGTGTGTGTGTGTGTGTGTGTGTGTGTGTGTGTGTGTGTGTGTGTGTGTGTGTGTGTGTGTGTGTGTTACATAATACATTACACAGACCATTTCAACTGTTAGTGGTAACATTTAAAAAATGTTAAAACAATCAAATAAAAAATTCCTTGGATAACTCGGATTGGCCTACCCCTCAATTGGTTCAACTTATGCAGGTTTACTGTATATCTTTTTCATTATCTTTTACTATATTATGTTTTTTTATTATTGTAACTTGTAACTTCATATTTTGTTTTAAACCACATTAAAAAAAATATTTGGGATGTCAATGGACTTTGAACTCATCAATCATATTTCAATTAATTTCAATGCAGAAAATTTATTTGCAAAAGCAAGTGAGTAATAGAACAAGCTTGGTTATGGAATGAGTTAAATTCGTAATGCCACTGTAGTTACTTGACCATCACGTTAGATGTGTTATATCTTAATGCAGACAGTCTTGGCCTCAGTGTAGAATTCAAGGGATTCCTGTGTACTCTCCCGACCCAGCCCACTCTTCTTCACACCGCCAAATGGCATGTCAAGGTCCCTCACCAGCCAACAATTGGTCCATACAGTTCCAACCTGTTAAAAAATATATGCTTGGATAACAGTATACAAATTAACAAAAAGAAAAAAATATATATTGATAATAAAAAAATAATAGGATAATTAAATATATAAATACAATAAGGTCTCAGTTTACGTCAGAGTTACGTTCCTGAAACATGACGTAAGTCGATTTTGTACGTAACTCGAGTTTCCATACATTTCAAAGCATATTATCGAGTTTTCAACCAATCATTGTTTATGGTCATTCAGGTAAGTTAAAGGTTATATTCTTATATTATTTACAACTATTATATTATGTAGGAATATGAAACACAAGCTTGTTTTTGTTGTTGGTTAGGGCCACGAACGCGAAGGACTGCAGGTTGCAGAGAGGGGTGGACGCTTGAGGCCGCCAGGAGGGTGGGCAGGTCGAATGTTGTGACGCCCACAGGGCAGACAGCTAGGAGCGTAGTGCAGTGCGGTGGGAGTAGAAGCGTGGGCAGCGGGGCAGGAAATGTAATAGGAAAGGGCAATAGGGATCAGCAGACAGGCGCAGACGGTGCAAGTCAGCTGCAAGTGTCGTGTGGCCCAGGCGATGGCTCCGGAGTTGTTATTGTTGTGATGGGTGTGCGAGCCCTCAAGGTCGTCAACCTCCCGTTGTCATGGTAACGGGCTTCCCATTTTCTTCTTCCTCCCTCACACACAGCTGCTGCCTCCTTCTCATGTCTTTTAATTATGTCCTCTTTTTCTTGTAGCATAATGGTTTTCCTTTTCTTAGCATCACTGCTGTCACTAAGAAGTTTTCTCTGGTGCCATTGAGCAAGATACTAAGAACTTGAGTCAGTAAACGCAGAAGTAGGATAACACTCTTGCCAGGGGCGACGGTGTGGTGGAACTGGGGCAGGGTGTTATTGTATTCAAGCGTGAGGTGGGCAGTGTGGCGGGCAACCACCAACAATAACAATAAATCCCGCACTTTACAATTTATAAATTTTCAATTTTTTTAATCTTAAATTGCCTTATAGTGGACTGACGTAACTACGAGTTTGACGTAACTCAAGACCGACGTAACCCGGGACTTTACTGTAATTAATTCATTAAGATACATAAATGAATGAATTATTTCAAAAGGAGAAAGTAACAATATTTAATAATGAAAGTATAGGTAACAATTATATGAAGTGTGTTTCATGATTCCTAACCTCTGCAATAACTTTTGCATAGTACAGTTAGCTCCATGAAATTGGGTGCACATCATGGTAAGGTGATTGTGATATCTGGTATAACCACACAAAAGAGCAGATCCCTTTTTTAACCTTACTTGCACTACTGCCTCTCTTTCCATATGTACTAGAATCCACCATCAATTCTTTCCCAACTAAGAGCATCCCATCTCATTCTTGCTTACTTTTTTTTATTTCTCATCTAAAAATTGTATTTCCCATCTCCTATATCTACAATATCCACATCACTACATTTTTTTTATTTTCCAACAATTGTCATGATATCTGGCTTCTTTTCTTTAAATAATCTTTCACTTCCAGCATGAGAGTAGTTGACATTAAACCACTGATGTTAGTAAATACCATTTTTAGTCCTTCTCTCAGCATTTTTCTCTCTAATGTATCACTTCCTCAGACTCATGTCTATGACCCTCCAATAAAACCTATTCTTTACCTCTGATCTTAATTTTTTTCATTTGCCTCTCTTCTGAATTCACCTATAGTGACTCTATTCTCTCAGGTTCCATATTTCCTTAATTCACATTTGTTTGCTGCTTGTGACCTAACCCTTATTTTGATGGGATGCTGACCACCCTCAAAATATAGTATATACAGTGGAGACTCAATACTCGAATGTCTTAACAGTCAAAGTTTTCAATACTCGAACACAAAGGTTTGATTTAATACTCAAAAAGTACCTGATAGACTACATATCACATGTGTTTGTAAACCAAGGCTCCCTGGCCTCTCCCCCTCCGCTAGTTGTGCTGCTGTGGTCATCAGAATAACATGGTCCTGTGTTTTGTCCGTAGTTTTTCATTTATAACCTTACATCAACACCAAAGGCTTATTAGTTGTGAAAATATCTGGTAATCGAACAGCTGTACACATGGTTATAAACAAAGCTCTGGCCTATCCCTCCCTGCTGCTGCCATTGTCCCCTTCTGATGCCGGTATTACTGGAAATTGAAAAACGGCATTTCAGTACGTATATCAGATACCCGCTGCAGTCATGAGAAAAACAACATTCTTCTGCGTACTGTCAGTATATTTCAATTTAGAAATCTATAATAGCACCAAAGAGGCTTATTAGTGGTAAAAATAAGGAATCTAGTGAGAGTGCAAGTGTTACTGAGCCATAGCCCTCCACTAATGGGTTCACATGAATTGCACCAGACATTTTCATGGATGGTGACTTATCCTTCTCTGACCTCCTTCCTCCTCCCCATCCTTCTCCCCTCCTCTTCTACGTTATCCATTCCTAGCCTTCACTTACGATATGTACAAATCAAAATTATGATAAAAAAAAGATACTTAGAAATTTTTATAAACTTGAGGTTTTGCTAAGATTAGAACGAATTACCTGATTCATAGGTATCAATAGTCAAACTTTTTGACACTCAAACAGCCCTTTGGAACTAATTAAGTTCAAGTATTGAGTCTCCACAGTGTGTATATATATATAATATATATATATATATATATATATATATATATATATATATATATATATATATATATATATATATATATATATATATATATATACTTTAGTATGTACATTTTTTTTCTTATCATAACCTATAAAAGAGACCAAACAAAATCTAATAAAACTATTACTGTACATGCTCAATATAATTTGAACTGAAATATTCTAAGAATAAGTCTTATTGCAAACCAACATATAACAAAAACTTTCAAAACTATTTCTCTAAATATTCAGTGTTTAATTATTTCAGATACCTATAAAGAAGTCACTGTCCATTGTCAAAACTATTTCCCTAAATATTTACTTTTTAATTATTTCAGATATCTACAAAGAAGTCACTGTCCATACTATAATAAATAGTTCATGTCATTTTCAGTACAAGAAATAAAAACTAGATTTAGTCAAAATAAAATGCATTTCACAATTTTAACATACCTTGAGCTTGTGAGCAACACGATGTCCCCTTGCTAAGTTTGAGGTGAAAACTGAAGCACAAAGGCCATAAGGTGTGTCATTAACTCGACTAATAACTTCTTCTTCAGTATCAAAAGGTGTAACACATGTTACTGGTCCAAATATCTCCTCTTGCATGCACCGAGACTCATCACTCAGACCCGTAATTATTGTTGGTTTCATGAAGTAACCCTGAAAGTATGTTATGGTTTGTAAAATGTTATATACAGTGTGGTCCATGACAGTGTATAGTTCAGGTAACATACAAATTTAATAACAAACCAAAGAAACCAACTAAGAGAATCATGTCCATAACAAAATTGCAATAACAAGCCTTCATGATTTTGGCCTCACATGTCTACACCACACACCAATCCCCTGCAGCCGCAGTTAACATACATGCCACCCATGCAAGTTGATAATCATCCACTCACACACACATCAACACTACTAATAATGTGATCTAGCACAACTCATAGCTAACTGTAGATTGAATGCTTGGCAAGGTATTCAATGTACATGATACTTGAATGTTAAATTAACCACAATGATCATTGGAGTCCAAGATGATTGTCTTAATGCTGCAACACAACTCTCTAAAACCTAGCTTCTTTACAAGTACGTACTAGTATCACCACGTAGTGTAGTGGTTAGCACGCTCGACTCACAATCAAGAGGGCCGGGCTCGAGTCCCAGGGCGGCGAGGCAAATGGGAAAGCCGCCTAATGTGTGACCCCTGTTCACCTAGCAGTAAATAGGTACGGAATGTAACTCGAGGGGTTGTGGCCTCGCTTTCCCGGTGTGTGGAGTGTGTTGTGGTCTCAGTCCTACCCGAAGATCGGTCTATGAGCTCTGAGCTCGCTCCGTAATGGGGAAGACTGGCTGGGTGACCAGCAGGCGACCGAGGTGAGGTGAGATTAACAAAAAGCAGTCATCCAAACACTACACTCATATAATAGGTAAAATATTATGGTCTCCAAATTATAACACATTATATATATTTTACTGTAATCATCTGGTTCCAATGCAAACCAACAATATAAATGACAGCCAACAACAGTATACTTCACCTCTTTGTTCTGAGAAGGGAGGTCCAAGATGTCAACGCCATGGCCACAAAGTACTTGTCCTCCATCTTCCACAGCATAGCTAATGTACTTAAGAACTTTATCCAGATGAGGTTTTGAATTGAGAGGCCCCATAAAGACATCCTTGTCTGATGGAGGACCAACCTTAACTTCCCTATGAAAGAACATAATTGAATGAGAGGCACAAATTTCATATTACAGTAATTCTTATTCATTAAACTTTTCAATGTATGACATAACAAAAAGCATGTCAAAACCAGATAATACAAAGGATCTAAAGGATATAGTCCTTAAATTACTAACCTTGCAACTGTAGTAAATTTTTCCAAGAAATCTTTGAACAGAGATTTCTGAACAAAGATTCTTGATGTACACAAGCATACCTGAAATATAAGTATAGATATATCTTCTAACCACTTCTGCTTTGACCTTGTATCAAAATATAGCATTTTAAAAGTAAGCACAACATAATAATACTGATCCCATACATACTTGTCCTGAATTGATAAAAGAGCTTCTCTTAAGAGTAGTGATGCAAGATTCCATATCACAATCATCAAATACAACTGCAGCATTTTTGCCACCCATCTGTAACAGATATTGGAAGTCACACACAGTACAAGCATAAAAATTACTAAATCTAAACTTTTAACACATCAACTAATGTGTTAACTTTTAACAACTGCTATGATAATAAAAATATGACAATTTTTACTTTCAGTACTATATTCAAATTTTCTCTTATAGTTCTGCTCAAGTAGTACTTGCTTCCCAAATATCATTCCTTCCTTAGCTTTAATGCTTTCACCATTAAATAAACACAAACCTCAAGGGACAACTTCTTGAACATGGGAGCCGTGGCCTGAGCAATAAGTTTTCCTGTGAGTGTTGACCCAGTGAAAGACACCAGCGGCACCTGAGGGTGAGTTATGAGGGCTTGGCCTGCAGAAGGACCACGTCCAAATACCATGTTTACAACGCCTGCAGGAAAGTCTGTGGAGGAAATATTCCATAAGTAACAGAAATCTCCTTAAAACTAAACAGATAGAAATGCCTTATCAATGTTTCTAAAATGCATGTATCATTGAGAGAATACCAATAAAGAAACAGAGAAATGGCATCATCTGATGCATTATCATCCTATAATGCTCCAGGAAGTCACCATTGTATACCCAATCATGTGTGAAAATTTCATGTTAGTCAGATTAATGTAAATAGCAAAACAAAGGCAAAATAATCTTTAGGAGTGAATACATCAAAAAGTGGTTTCTTACAGATCAAAAATTTTCACAAAATCAGTAAACTGTGATCAACTTTTGTTTGGTAGCATTTTAAACTACAACTAAAATGCAATTTTTTTTGTTGGAATTAGATTTTTGATAATGTTAATAGAAAACAAGATACAGGAAAGTGGAAAAAAAAATACAGGTGGGCAGTTCATCTTGGACTTTAGTCCCTGGGTCAGTCAGAGTCTGACTTATCACCAAATCCAAATTATCATGGTCCGAGTTATCAAGGTTCAACAGTAGTTACAAAACAGTCAAGACACACCAATATTCAGAAATGCCTTGGTGATCATCTTGACTGTTAAGGAATTGGATTTGTGCTTCTGTGAGTGCTCTAACAAAGGTTGGATCCTCAGCAAAAGCCTCTCACAGCCTTCAGATCAATCTGTGTCTCCATGATGCTATAAGTCTAAGACATGTCCTCACAATGGTGGACAGATGTAAAGATCCTGGAGGAGGATTGCCTATTGATTTCTGAGTGATAGACAGGCTCAATCCCTTGCTGTCACATGCCACACATCTGAAATGCATAAACTTAATTCATAAAAAGGTAATCTGTATTATCACACATAGCTCATATCTTGAAAACATCACTCCACTCCTCAAAAAACATGAATAAACTAAAATTTGAAGACATAACAAAACTTTCTATTGCAACCTTTAAGTACAAAAACATCATTAATGCTTCTCTTCCATCCCACAATTACACCACACAACACAGTGAATGGTTATGCATGCCAACTCATCGCTCAAGTCTCTTCTGTCACTCAACTCTGTACATAATCCCTCTAATATAGAATTCTCTGCCCTACCACACTAGAAATGTCCACTCACTTGATGAATTTAAAAGTAATCTTAAAAATCATCGCCTGGATGCATACTAATCTTTGTTTTTTTATTCATAGCAACATCTCTCATCTATCTTCCCCTAGTGTCTACATATATATCTATCTACCAAGAACATTATTATCTCTTCTAGATTATTACTTCAGCCCAGCCTACCATTTTATTCATAATGTGTATCCTATTATGCCACTACACCCCAATGTATCCATAGTCGTCTACTCTCACAATTTCTATTTTCCACTACCTTATATCAGTGTACCTGCACTTACTCAACTTTATCCATTTAATATTATATTCATCTCATTATCTCACTATCATATTTCCTCATTTTATAATGTTTTTTAAACTTACCTACCTAGTATAATAGATATTTCTCGTTAAATATAATCTCTAATTTCAAATAACTTTGTTACATATATCTCCTATATCCTTGCCTGAAAAGCTTTGCTTACTATAAAGGCTACAGTCTGTTCCATCTATGAAGTCTGTTCTAGCTGTGGCAGATTCTGGAATTCCTATGAGTGCGGCGTTGCCATTTCAATAACCAATAATCAAATTAAAATTATCTCCCTACCTGCCTATTTGCAAGTCTCTCTCTCTCTCTCTCTCTCTCTCTCTCTCTCTCTCTTTTCATATACTATATGTAATTTATATTTCATTTATCTATTATATATTTGTTATTCATTTTTAACCTTTTTCTCACACTACCTATATGAGGTAAAGGTTGGGGTTGTAGTTTCCATTTGGTTTGGTAGCCAGAGAGGAAGTGAGGTGTGAGCCGTGACACTTGACCTGACTCGAACCAGATGATGGACCCAAGGGGACATGCTGACCACCACTACCACATCGTGGCAATATTGGAAAAACCCTCTGCCACATGTCAAAGAATTTATATAAACTGTTGTTAAAATCCTAAACATCAACACTCACTATACTATGTAGCTTCCTTTACTATATACAGCATACATAATACATCACTTTCAAATAGCACATGGATGGGAAATAAGAGAGATAGACACATGTAAGAAGATTGATTTGGCAGTATGGCTAGAGGCAAATGATGTGACCTGCCCCATCCTGAACAGATTTCATAGATGGAACCGATTATAGCCCATAACTTTGTATAGAAATCCAAGTATTTTTACAATTAAGGGTAAAATAAAGTGTTTAAGTGTTTATCAAAAATAAAAGTCTCTAAGAAAATAAAGGGAACATATGATCTCAGAGAAGAGACAAGAGAAAGTATTTTGTTATGGAGACACTGAAACACCAGAAATCTATTTCTGTGGTATGAAACCTATAAAGTGACAGACCACCCAAGGCTGACCAAAATCCAATTAGGCCTTAGCAATAATTTTGACTTGATCAGCAAACAGAGGTTTAATTCAAAGCAAAAGCCTCTCATTTCTGATTTAACCCATGGTCACATCAAAGAGGGACATCACAAAAGCATCTGAGAAGGCAAATGACTTGCATGGAATAGAGCAAGTTGGAGCAATAAGGTACTAATACATTACAGAAGAACACTGCACTACTGAGATCTAGAACACAATAACATGCACCCTAATTCTAAAGGAAAGTGAGAGCTTAAGAATAACACATAGGATCTTGTGAACAAATTAAATAACATTTTTTCTCACCTATATTGTCTCAAACAACCATCTGTGGCTTCAGTAAATAAAATCAATTATATGTATTCAAAGCTACAAGTTCTACTCTGACAATTACCTGCATCCTGTAGAACTTTACAGAACATATAGGCAGTGACAGAGGTCATTTCTGAAGGCTTGGCAACAACAGTGTTGCCACACATAAGAGCAGGGGCAAGTTTGAAGGTCAACAGATACAAGGGTAAGTTCCATGGACTGATGAGACCTGCCACACCCTGAGGTTCCCTGAGGGTGTAGTTCACGACTCCCATCTCTGGGTTGACATTTGAGCTGTAAATCAGAAGTAATGTCATAAATATATTGTACAAACATATAAAGATATTCTTCAGTTCCTTTTTACTAAAATTACAAATATACTTTCCACATACTGCTAAATATATTGTTCTTGATTCAACAGTAAATTTCAAACACAAAAAAGTGTAAATCATTGTATATCAAAGATATGCATTTCTTGGTGTACATAAGGTTCATTCTCAGTAAATATTCTCTGAACACTTTTAAGCTCATCATGTTCTAAACACCAGTTTCATGCTGATTTTTCAAAAGCAGTAAAAGAAATAGTTTGAACACAGCCCTATGCCATCCCTATGCAGTATTACTTCTATTTATATTGTATCCATCACTGAAGTATGTTTCATGCCCTATATATAATCATAGTACCATAGTAATCAATTGTCCAAAGTTAAATGTAAACAAGAAGAATTATGCTACTAGATGAAATTCAAATTTTATCTTAGAGCTAGGTTTGATCCCTATTCCATATCACATGAACAAGTGATACACCAGATCTGTGTCCAGTGGATATCAATTACCTCTATCATTCCATCTCCAAGTGTTTAAGCTACAGGGTTTACATCTATAACATGATAAAATTGTAGTTTGAATTACTCACGTGTTTAGGTGATGTGGAATGGCATGAGCAAAATGTCTTAAATTCAGCACACATCTTGGGATGTCAATTGTTCTTGCAAGCCATACTGGCTTTCCTTGATCCCGTGACTCTGCAACAGCAAATTCTTCTAGACGTGATTCAAGAATGTCAGCAACCTTGAGCAGATGATTTGCACGTGTCTGAGCAGATTTACTCGACCACCTGAAAACAGCATAAAAGAGAGAGAGAGAGAGAGAGAGAGAGAGAGAGAGAGAGAGAGAGAGAGAGAGAGAGAGAGAGAGAGAGAGAGAGAGAGAGAGAGAGAGAGAGAGAGAGAGAGAGAAACTGTCAACTATGGCTTGTGTGCTCCTTCACACTGAACAGCCATTATCATTTTGTCAAGAAACAACAAATTAAAATAATTCTGCATTCATGAAAAAAAAAAATCTTTTGTGCTCTGTCATAGTACACTTGAAAAATCTTTCAATTGACAGTGTTACCATAGTAACTCAAGAAAATTAAAAACTAAAATGGCAAACCAATACCTTACCGTTCAAATGCAGCCTGAGCAGCAACTACAGCAGCATCCACCTCAGCCTGGCCTGAGTCTGGAATCTTGGTCCAGACCAAGCCAGTGCTGGGGTCATGGGAGTCTATATGGTCTTGGCATGGCACCATCACTCCACCAATAAAATTATTGATCACCATGGGTTTATCCATTTTTACCTGTACATATCAATTATGGTCATTAGTAGAGATCAGAAAATACCTAAATTGTGTGACAACACTTTTCACACGTAACAGCTATTTCACATACAAAAAAAGAAAAAAAAAGCCCATAGCAGTTTCTGCAGGACATCTCAAACATATTAAAAACTATTAATAATATCTGGCACAGAGCTTTTGATTTCTTACAGCTTCCATCCTCCACTCTGTCACTTAATCTCAAGTTTCCTTTCTGACCATTCTACTATTTCTGTTAAAAGAGATATAGTCACAGTTCTTCCAAATTTTATCAACAGTGGGGTTCCTTAAGGTTCTGTCCTTTCACCAAATCTCTTCCTATTTTTTTATGAATGATCCAAAACAAACTTGATAGTAGTAGTAGTAGTAGTAGTAGTAGTAGTAGTAGTAGTAGTAGTAGTAGTAGTAGTAGTAGTAGTAGTAGTAGTAGTAACATCAATAGAAGTAACTGTAATAGCATTGGCAATAGTAAAATTACCATTATTATTATTGTTATTGTTATTATAATAATAATAATAATAATAATAATAATAATAATAATAATAATAATAATAATAGTAGTAGTAGTAGTAGTAGTAGTAGTAGTAGTAGTAGTAGTAGTAGTAGTAGTAGTAGTAGTAGTAGTAGTAGTAGTAGTAGTAGTTCTTCTACTACTACTACTACTACTACTATAGTAGCTTCTATAGTAGTAGTACTAGCAGTAGCACCACCACATTTCGGTCAAAATTTACTGTGATTTATTATTCCATTGCCAAAACCTTAATTGTTGCTATGTTATATGAAGTGCCATGATAATTACACCGGTTAATGAATTGCCCATCTTGCTGATACACTACAGTTGATTCGTAAAATTTACCACTGTCATTATACAAATAAAAGAAAGAAAGAAAGAAAAACGTTACCTTGTCAATATGAAAGTGTATTCTGGACTTATACTTATGATCTAGAGTGTGGCACACTGTTCACTGCTCGCTCTTCTGTTGCTTAAATTGTTTTTGATGCGAGTAGTCACTAGAGAATCGCGGACCCGTCAAGGCCGCCACTTGGAGGTGCCAGATTCGCATAGAAAACTCGATCTCATTTATATAGTGAAAGAGACTTGTATTGCTTCGCTGCGTTTTTTTTTTTTTTTTTTTATATCTGTTCCCGACTCATACAGTGATAGCGTTCGTTACACTACCTAGCATGGATATTACGAGCTAGTTAGTTCGCTTTGCAAGCATGATAATGAGGAACATCAACTTTGCATCCTTTGAAGTTGATCACGAGGTCTACTCTTCTCTGCCAGTGCCTTCATTGAATCACAGGGGGGTCATTCAGTACGTAGCATAGTTCCTCCAATTTTTTTTTATGGTAAAGTCCTGATAATATGACTTATTCCACGATATACTGCGACATTGCAACATGACACCGAGTTTAACGCTTTCTCCGATATTTGACGCAGTTTCGTAATAACAAACCATTCTGCTGACACGTACTCCTCTTTCTTCCAGAGCAACTTATTAAGTTCTAATATCATACTATTATTACTCACTTCCTTTGGTTCCTCTATCCTTCCTAGTGATGTTTGGCATAAATTTGAAAGGTACTTTCAGTGATCCGTGTTGTTGCAAATCGCAGCTAGTGAATGCCTCCTCCATAAGAATAAAATAAAGACCCAGATCGTCGTGGTAAATTGGCACAATGTTAACCCACTTGGATTGTGTTGCGCAGCATTCCCCAGGGCTTGGATTCATGTGGGGCACTGAATAAAAGCTGCTTTATCAAATAGGGAGCTTTCTTTACATGCAAGCTACACAAAATTTAATCAATAACGTAAAAAAATATAATAGTAGCCTAATACTTATAAAAAAAAGAGAATAATAATGCAAAATATCAGATTTTAAAGAACTACGTAATTATACGCCCTAGCTTATACTACTTAGCAATAATGACTCGCACATTCTTCACAAGCCGATGTCCTTCATGCTTGCTGCAGTGATAACGTCACGCAAAACAAGCCATATATATATATATATATATATATATATATATATATATATATATATATATATATATATATATATATGAATTTGGAAAATACTTTCAATGAGATATATATATATATATATATATATATATATATATATATATATATATATATATATATATATATATATATATATAT
Organism: Portunus trituberculatus; assembly: GCF_017591435.1. Lineage (NCBI taxonomy): Eukaryota > Metazoa > Arthropoda > Malacostraca > Decapoda > Portunidae > Portunus > Portunus trituberculatus. Next base: position 23,659,924 of record NC_059294.1, read on the forward strand.
ATATATATATATATATATATATATATATATATATATATATATATATATATATATATATATATATATATATATATATATATATATATATATATATATATATATATATATATATATATATATATATATATATATATATATATATATATATATATATATATATATATATATATATATATATATATATATATATATATATATATATATATATATATATATATATATATATATATATATATATATATATATATATATATATATATATATATATATATATATATATATATATATATATATATATATATATATATATATATATATATATATATATATATATATATATATATATATATATATATATATATATATATATATATATATATATATATATATATATATATATATATATATATATATATATATATATATATATATATATATATATATATATATATATATATATATATATATATATATATATATATATATATATATATATATATATATATATATATATATATATTGTGTATATAAATTTATTATATATATATATATATATATATATATATATATATATATATATATATATATATATATATATATATATATATATATAAGGAGCTGCGGTTGTGTGTGTGTGTGTTCACTAATTTTAAAAATAAAGACTTCTTACTAAGTTGAGAGGGAATAGCAAAACTGGAGAAATGAGGATCAGAACTCACCTTGTATTTTTGGCCACCTTTCCTCTTAGGAGCATGCTTCAGGGCCTCACTAATTTGATGCTCCACTGCAGAGGTTTTTGCTTCTTTGTAGGTTCTCATGCATGCTCCTTTGGGTAAAGAAACCAAAGCATATGAATGTCAGACAAATTTTTGTTTTAGTGTCAAGCATAGGACACACTATTTTCATAACATTACTACATATACTGCTTTGAGTCAGATGAAAACAAGCAATTCTGCACACTTACTGATGATAACTTTGCAGATGGGAAGATCACTAAATGGTAGCTTCCCTTTCTTTCCTTTGAGGCTGTAAAACGACCACACGGAATTAGTTCCAAGCTTTTTAAAAATCCTCCGGACAGCATCGCCAAGGCTGTGCCCTCCAAAAGATGACAAATACAGTGTCTGCAACAAATAATAGTAGGACCATAAATACAAGAAGATATGATTCTTCAAGACAAAAATAATCTTATATCAATATTCAAAATATCATGAAACTTTCTCATATTCAAATTTATACATTTTTATTTTACCAAATTCCTTTTGAAAGATTGATCAGCCAATTTAGAGTTTAGGTCATCCAGTTCCTCCAAGCTGCTTACTGGAGCTGGCAGTACATCCTCCACATCATCCCCTAGCCCACTGGAAGAAGACTGTAGGCAGCTTAACATCAGCCGCTGGTTTTCCTGGATTGTCTTGAAGTTTGCCATTACAGCGCTCTTGAACTCTGCATCAGGAAGAAAGATTTTCAGTCACAAAGTAATATTTCTAGAAGGTTGATTGTTACTGTCACTGGCAGACTATGAAAAAAAATGCAAGTTTTAATTTTTAAATACACTTAATACGTAAACAATGAAGGCATGCTCTACCTGCAAACTCTGTCTGTGAAACAGGTACAAGTTCTGTTGCACCTCGGTCTGATGAAGCTGTCAGAAATTTAATGTGTATAAGCACCTTGTGTGTGTGTGTGTGTGTGTGTGTGTGTGTGTGTGTGTGTGTGTGTGTGTGTGTGTGTGTGTGTGTGTGTGTGTGTTTCTGTTAATTTCATATATCAGCATTGCAGTTTAGGTCTACCCTGAGATGAGGTGAATGAAAATAAATCACTTTGTATAATCATAAGGATATGGATTTCGTTTACATATCATACAAATTAAAATTACCTGATGTGTATTTTTTTTTCAAATCTTGTGCGTTAACATGTATTATTTCTGAGGACCGTGATGAGGATCTGGTTTTGAAGGATGCATCAGACCATTCTGTAGGGAAAATGGTAATAAAAATAATAGTGGAACTTATATAACTACTATGGTGAAAGTTTCCCCAAAGACAGAAATTTGTAAATACAAGCTTTGTTGTCATACATACCTGGGGAGGAAAATCTTTCATGAACAACTGAGTTTTTGGTATGATGCGAGCTTGTTTTGGAAAGTCCAACTGAAAGGTAATTGGGTACAAATTCACTGTATGTTGTGGTTCTTAACTCATGGAATTGTGAACATATTCGCACACATACTGGCAAAAGTTTCGTGCAATATAGAAAAAAAAACATGCTTACCATTTAGGTGAGGAGATTGTGGCAGAACAGCTACAGATGGAGTGTGGGAGAACTCAGGATTATCGCCTTCATCTGTATAAGTTTACGAGCATACTAGTCATTTTGAGTTTGTCTTGTTGTCATAATGAATTAATTAAGGACACATATATGAACAAACCATTCTGTTCAATTGCCAGCATAAGCTATTACAAACCAAAGAATATAATAACGTATAAGAAAAATCTTACCATCAGCTTCATCTGAGAAGTCATATCTAGCAGGCTTTTTGGTAACTCTGCTTTTTGGACCTTCAGGTTCTGTTTCAACATTTGACGTAACCTCTGCTCTCCTGGACAGTTCCTGGGCCTTGCTGTAGGTTTCTGTGGCGCAAAAAAAATTTACGTATGTAGTTTAAATTTTCATACATGGCATTACAAGCATAAAATTATTCAGATGTTAATAATAATTTACACCTGTCATACCTGCAGATGAAAAATCCTTATCTCGTATGAATTCCATTTTTCTTTATCTGGGATTTCTTCCTTTTCACCTTGGCTGCAGCACCTGCCCTTGGAGGCCAGTAACAAAACAGACCCTGAAATTAAAAGATTAGCACACTGTTAATATCAACGATGCATATACAAAACCAAGATTTATATTTCAAGTACTTATATCTTAACTGTCAGAGAGTATTTGTATAACGAGCAAGATCATCTGTCTGTTACTCCTTAAACCCGTTAGCATGCACCATCAACATCTTTAAAGGGAAACTCACTTTTTCTTTATGCATTATCCATGACTTGGGAACAACTTCAACTGCCTTTTCATCCAGAAACTCCACAACTACAAATGACATCTGTTAAAATATATTTAAAATTAATGATACATTTCCATGATCACAGGCAGCAAATTCTACACTGTAACCATTTAACATTCAAACTTTTCTACTTAAAAGTTTCCTCACCTGATAGTTTTCAGAATTCATGCAGTATTGCTAGGATTTTTGTGTGTCTTCCACTTCTACTATGTACCATAATTGCCTTTGTTTTTAGGTCGCTTTTTTTAATAAATTTCATATAACTTTTTGCTGTATTTATCTGATAAACTCCAATAATCTTGGAATCACATGGGTCATTAAATGCTGATTCTGTTCTGTTGTACACTCTGCACAGTATTTTCTGGTTTCCTTCATCATCTCTTTGGTGTGATAAGGCCACTGCTTCACAACAAGATGAATCATCCAAAATATATGTATTGTCAGGTTTGTTAGTGCAGATGATTTTCTTAAACTTTGCAGGTTTCATTTCACCTGGGTCATTCTCCAGTTCATGAATTCTTTTTACAACTTGTGATAAAGCATTTTTTCCTGATCTAACCATTTTCTTCAGTTTATACAGATAGTTCTCAAATGGAAATGCTGCACAGACATCCAAGCTTCCAAACCAACCAGCATCTTCTGCAAGGTGAAGCATGCTATGGACATTGTACACTAAGAACTCATTGCCATAGAGTTCCCGACCTCGTTTAACAAAATACACCAGTAGTTGGTGAGCATAGCCCTTATGCATCTGAATAAGTCTTGGTGACACAAGAATGCACAGAGCAACAGAAAGAGTCATAAAATGAGCATAAAGGTCACCTCTTAGGCTGCCTTTAAGAACAAGTTTGCCAGTATACAACAAAAACTGTCTGAATTCGGTTGCCTTCCATCTGTCAATTTCCAGAAGGCTTCTAGGTTTTCGTGCAAAGTTGCTGGGGACAAACTGTTGCATTTCTAAGAGTTTCTTGTTGATTTCTTCAACATGCCTCTGCGTAATCCTAGTTTCTTTTTTTCCTTTTATCCATATCAGGAGTAAGCGCCTCATCACACCAAGGCAGGCTTGATGCATGTAATCTATTGGAAATGATTTTATTAGATCCACAGGAAGAGCTGTAAAAGGGGAAACCCCACAATGGTGCTCTTCTTGAATCTGGTCTCTAAATGACTCATTAGTGCGCAAGACAATATTATCAATTTCCTGATAGGTAAGCCTTCCATACCAAACTCCTTTTGTGTACACTTATCGCATCCATAGTAACCTGAATATTGTTTAGTGGCTTTAACCATTGCTCTTGCAGGGGCATCACAAACGATGCTTTTCAGTGTTACATGTATTTTAAACTCCTCATACTGAATGCCATGCTGCAGTATGTCATTCAGCTCTCTGATCGTGTCATTCAAGAAATCTAAATTGCATGGCTTTGACGATCCACACGTTAAAGCGACAGGAAAGACAGTTACTGGCTGAATCATGATAGCACACAGCACTGGCCACATGCATGTGTTTGAGCTTTTAAATAGTGGAAGGCCATCAATATTGAGGGACACTTCCAGATTTTGTGTATTTTGTTTTGTTTGTCGAGGATATTTTTCAAAATTTTTAGTAATGATTCTTTGAGTCCCAAATAAATGTAGCTCATTCCAGATTTGTCTTCAATCTTCACATTTCTTTCAGTTTTCAATAAGGTGCGAGCAGATAAGGGTAGAGAATTATGGCCATTTGATCTTAATAGCTTTAGCAAATCATCAGCAGCATTGTGTTTTATTTGGTGTTTATTTATCCAAGATATTAGGTCACTTGAAATATTTCTTCCTTCATCTGATGACAATGAATCAGATGAATAAAAGGATTTTCTTCAATCAAACACCATGTTTCATCACCATCCTCACTACTTTCTGTACTATGTGGTGCTACATCTTCCACAGACAAGTCCTTCGCATTTTCTGAAGAGTGAATTATATCTGCACATAAATCAACAGAATCGTTACTGTCACTGCTACGGTCTTTTGTTGAACATGTTGCAATTTTTTTTGCAAATCTTTTTCTAGCTATCCAACTTCTCTGATATTGCTTTCGTTTTTCCTTTCGATCCATTTAAAACCTGGAAATCAAAGAAATGCACTAGTTTCATACTACAGATATTAGTTACACTGAAAAAAAGTTGGGTGAGATAAAAACAAATATCTTTTATGACTTAAAAAACATTAATGACGGAAGACGCATTGATTGCTGTACAGATTTAGGGTCAGCTAGTGGCCGAAGAATCTTTTGGATATCGATAAAATTCATTGGGGTGTCATTGAAGTATCTTTGAACATCATTGGTGTTCATTGGGATAACACTGGGTTAACTGAAGGCAAAGTAAGTAAAAAAATTATAGATGTTAGTCTACATGTTAACTACTTTAATTGTAATGCCCATGCATGTGTGTGTGTGTGTGTGTGTGTGTGTGTGTGTGTGTGTGTGTGTGTGTGTGTGTGTGTGTGTGTTCATAGTGCTTAAATACAAAACATTACCTTAAAAAAACTCGTTTACTTGAAACCAGAATGGCAGGCAGGTACAGAAGCAAGGGCAAGTACAGCTACACCAAGGATTATGGCATTCACACCCTTGGGATATGTAGTTAATTATGGTGGAAATTGTATTCTGCAGCTCCAGAGAACAGCTGATGCGTAGAATGACGTATGTGCCATCAAATGATACACTAATGTTCATTGCAGGGATCCCACTGTTTGAAGCTGTTGTCTTTGTCATTCTGTCAGTGGAAAAAAAAGACTTACAAGTTCCTGGATTCTTACTTTATAATGCCATCCTCTTATTATAGATAAAGCTACTTACTGTCTGTCAGGCCTAAAAACCTCCAATATATAAAAATTACATAATTACACCTCAGCCGCGATGTTACCAGGCCACACACAGACTACGTGACAGCTATACACTTATATAATTCCAACCGCGCACTTAAAACACCAGAATATAAGTAAACTAAGTGAAAATGTGTAACACTAAATCACACATAAAACCACTTAAGGGCCTGTCACACCTTAACGTTTTAGAGAACGTATGGCTAGCGTATGGTAAACATGTTAAACGGTGGCGTACGCTGAACTCTTCGTTTTTCGGCGCGTTGTCGACGTATGCAGAGCGTATAAGACAACGATCGGGGAACGTACTCAGCGCGTGAGGAACGTGTGAGGAACGAACTAACAGGTAACGATCGAGTAGCATACGCGTAACAATCGAGTATCGTACGTCCTCGATCACGTGACGCATGTCAACTGCATAAAAGGTTGCTGCAAGGACTATCGTGTCACAACTATACCAGCCATGGGCAAGAGGTCACCGACCAAGAAACCAGCACGGGGCCGCGGCCGTGGTCGCAAGACACCCACACTGTCACCTTCACCTCTAGTCTCGGACGTCTTGGGTGATAGAGATGGGCGTGACTCATCTTCGCCACCGCGAAGAGATGCCTCCCCTGCAGGCTCCACCGCATCCTCTGCTGCATCGACCTCTACTCTACAACCACATGATATGAAAAAGAGAGCCAAGAAGACTCAGTTTTGTTTGGATCCTGAAGAAGAACAGATAATGTGTGACTTTGTGAGAGAAAATGACATACTGTGGAATGTAAAGAAGACTGACTACAGACGTGTTGACAAGAAAACCAAATTATGGGAAGATCAGGCTAAAATTATGGGAAAAACAGTGGATCATCTGCAATGCGTTCTGGGGATGCTGTCCATTATACTAATGAATACAACGCGTGAGGAACGATCAGAGAACGAATGATAACGATCGCCTAACGTGCCTTTAACTTATCCCCAGCGTATGCATAACGTACTGGCCACACGCTGGCATACGTCGAGAATTTTGTGCATGCTCAAAACTTTCGCTGTCCCTGCGTACGACGACGTACGGCACCGTACGCCACCGTACTTCAACGTACCCTAACGATGGAGCAGCGTACCCAT
>NC_059294.1:23669471-23671971 GCF_017591435.1 Portunus trituberculatus
ATATATATATATATATATATATATATATATATATATATATATATAGAGAGAGAGAGAGAGAGAGAGAGAGAGAGAGAGAGAGAGAGAGAGAGAGAGAGAGAGAGAGAGAGAGAGAGAGAGAGAGAGAGAGAGAAATGCCTAATATCCGTTTGCTATTCTACAATAGCAAAAGTTAAGTTGGGTACTGTATTATTTGCTGTGATTGATGGAATTAGGGATAGTAATGGCAACACTGAAATTACTTTACTGGAGGCCATTCTGGGGCCATTAAAAAAAGAGACCTAAAATAGTTAGACCTAAAAATGTTCCAATTAAGTAAATAAATGAATAAATCAATAAAGTTGGTGAGGGATTAAGAGGGATCCCTGATTATCTCACTCCCTCATGCTCAAGACGCCCTTACTCCGACAGTTTTACAGAAATACTCAATGTTTCAAGAAATAACTAAATATTAACTATGAAGCCAATAGGAAATACATATTCTAGTAACTTGATTACTATTTGCTTGTGTAAGCCATAACTGTCAGTCAAAAAGGGAATATTATAGCAGAGGTGTCTGACATACAGACACGCGAAGATATGTCGCATCATTCATTACTTATTATAGTTAACAGTGAGTGTTTCCTGCTCTTCTGATTATATATGTAAACTCTGCAATACTTTAATGTAACTTGATTGCATGTGGATCTCAAACAAGATGAGCTGCTATAGTCTGACCGAGCTTAATTTACGGCTATGGGGGAGCGAGGGGAACTCTACAGTTCTACCACGTATCCAAAAAATGCGATTTGAAATGGAAGTTATTGGTGTACAAGGCATCGCAAGTACCATCAATTCAGATGTATAAAATTTCGACTTGTGTATATAGATGGCTGAATCAACAGTAACCATCATATGCAAAAAAACTATATAGTACCATACAAACATGGCATACATATTCAACAGTGTTGCTGATATCAACTGTAGTAACTTATAATGGTACTTAACGTATGTTTAGGTGTGTAATAATATCATCGTTACAGATATAAGATAATGAGCATGGAAAAAAGAAATAACCTATTATCCAAAGTAAAAAAAAAATAGTAGAAGTCTTGTGAGTGGCGGCAATACTGATGAACCCAGCCTGGCCAGGCCGAATAGCCTCACCTTGTAGTACCAGATGTTGCTATAATTATAAGATAAAATGCTCACATTTACTGGCTTTTACAGTAATTTCAAGGGTGAGGCATAATCGCATTCATAATTCGTAAGCCAAGCTAATGTGTAGTTTCTATTTTTACAAAATAGTAGGCATATGCCAATACCTAAGTGAAAAAAAAGAAGAAGCATTTTCCACTTGTGAGCGGCAACTCTTCCACACCCACTGGTGGCCTTGACACATTGTGGTGGCGCGTGACTGACCTCGTGCCACTCACTCTATATATATATATATATATATATATATATATATATATATATATATATATATATATATATATATATATATATATATATATATATATATATATATATATATATATATATATATATATATATATATATATATATATATATATATATATATACACAATTATAAATGACTCTCTGCTTACCTTTGATTCTTTAGAGAGAGAGAGAGAGAGAGAGAGAGAGAGAGAGAGAGAGAGAGAGAGAGAGAGAGAGAGAGAGAGAGATTAACAGAACAGTAGTGAAAACGTGGCAACACTGTACAGAGACGCTCGTCCCCCCATGGCCGTAAATTAAGGCTGGTCAGACTATAGTGAAATTCTTCAAATAACTCGTCATGTAATCTCCCGCGACTTTTTGGCGCCCTTGTGATTTAATCCATGTTTTCTAGCATCTCAAGTGATGTTTGGCAATGACAATCTCTACACCTTAATAGTGAAATGTTATGTCTGCTTATTCATTCCTCCTAGTGCAGCCATAGACTAGGTCGAACAGGCCAATAACAGAGAAATGTTGAGATGGATGAATGTTACGCATATCATCAGCACAGCAATGTTTTGGGTTGACTTCCAAAAGGGGGCGGAGCTTAGCAACTTCACTTTTGTGACGTCATAGCCTCTCCTCTTATCTTTCCTTCAAGGTTGGCCAACCTTGGAGGAAAGATGAGAGGAGAGGCTTCGGAAGTCAACCCAAAACATTGCTGTGCTGATGATACGCGCAGCATCCACCAATCTCAGTATTTTGCAATTATGCCAGCTTGCTCCGCCTATATGGCTGCACCAGAAGGAGTGACAATGGAGATATAACATTTCACCGGTAAGGTGTACAGACTGTCATGGACAACCATCACATGAAATGCTGGGAAACTGGGTTAGATCATGAGTGCGCGCCAAAATGTCGAGGGAGATTACATGACACGTTATTTCAAATATTTCATTAGCAGTTAATTTTCTGTGAGATCCACATTTAAGTATTGCAGAGTTCTATATACATCATAAGAAGTGCAGTAAACACTTACTTTATCTTTAAGTTGTGAATGATGCGATAAATCTTG
>NC_059294.1:23674471-23731971 GCF_017591435.1 Portunus trituberculatus
TTATTGTGAATGTTAAAACAACTTACCACGAGTTATCTCTCGCCATCCATATTTTTTTTCTCTCTTCTTTTCCTCAAAGTAGTTACCTCATGCGTGAATTTTGTTTCCTGGTATATTATAGGCACTCTATAATGCTATATCGGTGTCAGAGATGAAAAGTTTAGCAGATATTCAGTATAAATGATAAATGTGCAAGATATACACATGATGTTTATTAAGGAGGCATGAGTAAACATTTACTTTTCATAATTTAAACTGAAGAGAATAAAAGAAAGGATTTTTTTTTCATCCTCTCAAACCGGTAAATGCAATTCATGCTAGTATATCTGTTCAATCCTATCAATAATAATACATGATATATGGATGAATTAAGGGAAAAAACGAAAACTTTGAATGAGGATTTTCACACTCAATGTTTAGCGCTGAGTTGCATAACTCCGCTCCCCCAAACAGAAATAGGCTTCACCCTCAACTAAAGAGCGATATGGGGGCCATGAGCCATTGCCTCTCCTGTTATCTTTCCTCTAAGGATACACTGACTTTCTTTCTTTAATTATTCTCAATTAATGACACTAAATTATTTAAAATTTTAGATACATTAAAACTAAAATAAGAAATAAAAATAAATATCAACAAAAGGTGATGGTAATACACAACACAACAAATACAAAACAGTTAAATAAGAACAGACATATCAATATACCCGCTACAGAAGTATCGACAGAGCTTGTTCACACATAGTGGCTGGATAACATCAGCTGGTTGGCCTACTTCATTTCTTATAAGAAAAGTGTTCATCTTAACAAGACTATGCACAATTGCGATCAAATTAAACCATCACAAGTATTCAATCCTCACCTCCAACAACACCCTGCAGAGAGGAAAACGGTGCTCGGAGAGTTGCAGCGATCTCGTCGAATGTAGTTCTACGTAGGCTCTCTCTCTCTCTCTCTCTCTCTCTCTCTCTTGCTGTATAACTCATTTTTCGGCTCCCAGACATGCTATTTGTCTCTCACTAGCTCGAATATCTTCTCTATTCAAAACTTCAGTGACGTCACAATGTAAACAAAGCCACGAGTGGCTAGAAAAGACCATGTCGGTCTTATTTTCAATGTTTTGCGGCTAGCATCTCCACCAGCCGATAGGTACCAAAATCTAGCCGATAACTTTAGAGACTACCATCCAGACGACACGTTTGAACCCGTCTTTATGGTAAGGCTACGAAACACAATTGACAAAAATACGCTGAGCAAAACATAAAAAAATAAATAAATAAATAAATAAATAATAAATAAATACTAAATAAAATCATAATAATTAAATAAAATCAATAGACAAATGAACAATCAAACAATAGATAAATAAGTAATAAGGTAATGCGGAGCAAACCTGTGTATTCTTAATGTCTGCAAAACTCTGTATTGGAGGAGTGAGGACTGAGGAGTGAGGACTGCCGACTAGCGAATAGGTGAATGTGTGTGGGATTCGTTAGCCTTATGGTTCCGGACCAAACCTCCGAGATGGGGTTTAATTAAAAAAGATGAGTTGTGCTGAAGATAGATGTTTGCTGAGCCTAGATGTTTCATATGGATGACCGGTGTCACGCTATATGCGGCAGCTTCGCTGCGGCGCAGTCGTATGCGACGCCTCTGCATTACCTGTGCCCTGCCCCCAGTGTTATCACACTATCCTGTGACGGCGCAGTCTATGATCCCCATCAGCCAGCGTAGATAGGTTAATTATCATAATATTTTTTTGCATTATGATTATATAACCTGTATTACACATACGCTCATAATAAACTATGTTACTTTTACAAAAAAAAAAAAAAAGTTCTCAATTATATAATATATATGGAGATGCAGACGCAGCGTGGAATGTGCTTTTGACGAACAAGTGTAGTATTTTTCACACCCCTTTTCTTGTGCAACCAGATTTCATTGATGGCATAGTGAAAAAAAAATTTCACTCACCCCAGCCAGCAAAGCAGGGTAGCCAGGGTTCCTGGCCTTAAATTCCTTGCTGTGTATGCGAGGGTTGGCCTCAAGCTGTCTTCGAATAATGTTCAGAGTTCTCTGGCTCACACTGCGATTACGCCCTTCAGGCTTGTGAGGTGGTGGCGAAGCATTCCTTAATGTCTGCAAAACTCTGATCTATGTCAGTGTTGACAGCAATTTCTTGATTTGACTTATTCTCCCTCACTAAGCCACAAATAACTGAGATTTGGGTCTCACTAATTAGTTTTCTAGGTCCCATAATAGGTAGTAACAGAGCAGAATGGTAAGCTCACGCATCCACGAAAAGGGGCCGTGAGGGGGGATGAAAGAAAATTCGAATTCAAGCACATGAGCCACAGGGGAACGTTGACTAGGGCTCACGTGACGTATGTGCGTGGTCGAGACCAAAATTCATGCCGGAAGCTTGAGTGATTGTGGCTGTTCGTAACAAAGGAAACTTCTGTCATCCTTCATGAGGGCTCCCAGCCATGCCATTCAGCGTGCTGTGTACCTCTGTTCAAGCAGAGGTGGTGGACACTGATGTCATAGGCGGCGTCACACTAGCACTTTTCCGTCTTCTTTTTCCGTCAATTTTCTGACGACTGTCAACTTTTGCAGACGGTGGCCGTCACACACAAGCTTGCTTCCGCCTTTGCCGCGCTTGTCGATTGTAAACAAACATGGCTCCTCATTCACCCCAGCAAGCCGCGGCTTTTTTGCACCTTATAATGTAATAAGCTGTTCTGTGATCCCAAAGGCAACGGTGACCTCTAATACTCTCTATGAGAAATTCGTCAGTGTGTTTTGTCCACTGCTCATCTAGGCAGCTACTTGGAAGTTGCCTTGGAAATATTCAAAAGCATCGCACATTCGCACACTCCTGGAAATGTACACAAACAACTGAGGAACTTTTCATTGCTAGGCTAGAAGAAAAAATAAATATGTATACAAACATATATTCACCAACTCATTTAAATTTCATGCCATGATAATAACATTCTTCCGTTTAACAAAAAAATATTTCTTTTAATAAAAGTGTTGATTAGAAACCATAGTTCTTATTTTGACTAGAAATTGGCGCTAGACGAAAACGATGCGTTCCGTCTGACTCAAGACGACGGAAAGAGTTGACGGAAGAGTAAAAAGACGACGGAAAAAGTGCTAGTGTGACGCCGCCTGAATGGATGGATGGAAGACCTTGTATAGCTATCCCGTAGGGGGAACGTCGCAACTTGCTGCGATGACACCGCATAGTGTAACATCGCCCATTAAAGGGTTTTTTTTTTTTTTTTTTATTACAATTGGCGCGCCGCAGCGTTGCGGTGTGTTGCTGCATGCAGCGACATTGGGCGCCGGGAACGACGCCGCTGCAGTAGTGTGACATTCCTCATTGGTATGTGTGAGATATCACCATCTGCGATGTCGCAATGGTCGCATGCGACCATGCAACGCCGCATTGTGTATAATGTATTCACGGTCGCCTGCTGGTCATCCAGCCTGATTGCAGAGTGAGCTCAGAGCTCATCATCGATATTTGGGTAGGCTTGAGACCACACTGTATGTGTGTGTGTGTGTGTGTGTGTGTGTGTGTTTCACTGTTTGATCTGCTGCAGTCTCTGACGAGACAGCCAGACGTTACCCTACGGAACGAGCTCAGAGCTCATTGTTTCCGATCTTCGGATAGGCCTGAGACCAGGCACACACCACACACCGGGACAACAAGGTCACAACTCCTCGATTTACATCCCGTACCTACTCGCTGCTAGGTGAACAGGGGCTACACGTTAAAGGAGACACACCCAAATATCTCCACCCGGCCGGGGAATCGAACCCCGGTCCTCTGGCTTGTCCGGTCCTCTGGCTTGTGAAGCCAGCGCTCTAACCACTGAGCTACCGGGGTGTGTGTGTGTGTGCTATTCATCATCACGGTCATCTACTGATCATCCAGCCAATCTTTCTCTTACGGAAAGAGCTCAGAGCTCATACTAATCGATCTTTGGGTAGGACTGAGAGCACATCACACACCACACACACTGGGAAAACGAGACCACAACCCATCGAGGTGAACAGGGGCTACACACATTAAAGGTGCATTTACACCAAGTGAATCGAATCGATTCAATTCATGAACAACAACACATTATATGAATCATGTTGATTCGCCACATTAGTTTCAATGTAACCGTTTACACCAGGTGAATCGAGTCAATTCATGGCGATTCAGAATCAGTGATTGATTTGGACCCTTTTTTTTTTTTTTTTTTTTTTTTTTTCTCCATCAGTCAAGGCGATTCAGACGAGGAGTAAGCACCATGCTAGTGGACGTTCTAATCAATTGAGTAAGAGAATAAATGTGCTATATATGATCCCAGTAATCCTGTGCGCCGAAATCATGTACGTACATGTATTGTACTGAACCACAGCTAGAAAGAACGGCTGTATCCTACGAATTACTAGGCAATATTATTCTGAAAAAAAAAAAAAAAGACAACAGAAAGTGTTACGGACATGGCTTTACATTTTCATTTGGCAACTGTAGGGTGAATGGTCTACCTTTGAAATGCATGATATAACGACAATAACGTAATTGCCAGTCAGCCAGGCACCAGCCAAAGTGGGGGAGAGGTGTAAACTTCCTTATATTAATCCGTGTGCCTCTGATTTCGTTCACTAAATACTACGGTATGGCACATCACAAAGTTAAAGTTAATATGACAAAATAATAGAATCAACTTAGCTGTATTAGTTTTAATATCCTCCATATACCGTAAAGCCTAAATAAAGAGTAGATGTGATAAAATGGTATCAACTGGTGCGCCCATTTCTTCCGTGGTGAATGTATGTATCAGTGGATCATTCTGTCCTGCCACTCGACAGCTTCACCTGACAAGACAAAGTACTCTCTCAGAGTGTCATGAACTGACATGGCTTAAAACTGTTGTAGGCCTAGTACTTCTTGTTGGTGACAGGCTCCACCAACATCCTAAATTATCCTAAAGAAATCCTAAAACCTCTCTGGATTATTGACCAAATCAGGGAACATAATATGTCCAAAGCTCCCAAATTTAGATCTTCTAGAATTAATGGCATGCACCCATATTCACTGCCGACGCCTATGCCTATGCTTTCTCAGCCACTGTAACACTGCTATATTTCTGCAAAAGCTAATACAGCCATACTTCTCGAACGCTGCTTTGGTACTGAATCATCCGAATGATGTGAATCAGATGTGCTGAGACTCAGTCAGTTGGAACTATGCAGATTCAGAATGACTCGATTCAATTGATTCTTCATGAACTGAATCAATTCTTGGTGTAAATGCAACCCGTTTGTCTCGCCGTGCCTGGGATTCGAACCTGGGCCTTCTCAGTTGAGCCAAGTATGCTAACCTCTACACTACGCGGAGTGCGTGTGTGTGTGTAATATTAACCTACATAATTCTATGCTTGTGTACTTTATCATAATTGCTCGCAGAGTATAAAATACATAATAGGTTCTATGACTATTTTCATAGTAAGATATAGGTTACATCAGAAATCTCTCTCCCTTTGTTGCAACATTCTATCTCTTGCTATACTGTACTTTGTAGTTTATTTAATGTTTTTGTGATCTTGCAAACTCCATGCTTCCCCACCTCTTATGGCCTATTTCTACAAGATTTTCTACTATTCTGACCATCTCCCAAGTGCAACAGTTAACTATTTTCAATATTTCTTCCCTTTCTGCTTTCACTAATAAACTCTGGAACTTTGTCTACTTCTTTTTTCCCATTCCTGCATTTTATTTTATTTTTTTCGAGAGGGAGGTATTATGACACTTTCCAAAGCTTTTTGGAAACTAGCACCTTTTCAAACTGATATATATATATATATATATATATATATATATATATATATATATATATATATATATATATATATATATATATATATATGTGTGTGTGTGTGTGTGTGTGTGTGTGTGTGTATTTACCTAGTTGTAGTTTTACAGGGCCTGGGCTTTATGCTCGTGTGGTCCCGTCTCCATATCTACACTTATCCAATTTTTCTTTAAAACTATGTACACTCTTTGCTGACACCACTTCCTCACTCAAACTGTTCCAAGTCTCAACACATCTTTATGGAAACTAAATTTTTAACATCTCTCAGACATCGTCCCTTCCTTAGTTTCTTACTATGCGATCTTGTGCTTCTAAAGTCATATTCTTCTCTCAGGATCAGTTTCTCATTATCCACTTCATCCATTCCATTAATCAATTTATAAACTTGTATCAGATCCCCTCTCTCTCTTCTCTGCTCCAAGGTTGGTAGATCCATTGCCTTTAGTCTCTCCTCATATGCCATCCCTTTAAATTCTGGAACCATTCTTGTAGCCATTTTTTGTAGTCTCTAATTTTCTTATGTGTTTCTTTTTATGGGGAGTCCACACAACTCCTGCATATTCCAATCTAGGTCTTATTTTAGTACTTATCAATTTCTTCATCATTTCCTTGTCCATATAGTGAAATGCTACTCCAATATTCCTTAGCAAATTATACGTCTCTCTGAAAATTCTATCAATATGGCTTACCGGTTGATTATTTTCTTCCATTGTCACTCCCAAGTCCTTTTCCTTTTTTACTTTTTCTAGTTCTACTCCATCTCCCATCTTATAGATTCCCACTGGTCGTCTTTCACTTTTTCCCATTTCCATGACATGGCTTTTGTCCACATTGAATTCCATCTCCCATTTTTTGCTCCATTTCCAGATCTTGTTTAAGTCTTCCTGTAGTATTTCACAATCCTCTTTTTGTTTAATGACTCTGCACAGTTTCGCATCGTCCGCAAACAGATTTATGTAGCTGTTCACTCCTCTGGCATGTCATTTATATATACGAGAAAAGTATTGGTGCCAATACTGACCCCTGTGGCACTCCGCTGTCTACTGTTCTCCACTTGGACTTCATATCTTTAACTATCGTCCTTATTTCTCTCCCCCTTAAGTAATTCTTCATCCATCTCAATGTGCTTCCTTTTAAGCCACCCTTCTCCTCTAACTTCCATAGTAATCTTTCATGTGGCACTTTATCAAAAGCCTTTTTTAGATCTAAATAAATACAGTCAACCCATCCTCTCTCTCTTGTACTTTATCAACTATTCTAGAGTAGAAACTCAATAAATTTGTCACACATGACCGACCTTTTCTAAAACCAAATTGGCTATTTGATAATATTTTGTTGTCTTCAAGAAACTCAATCCATTGCTTCTTTATTACTTTTTCACACATCTTGCATATTACACTAGTTAGTGATACCGGTCTGTAATTTAAAGGTTCTTCCTTCCTTCCGCTCTTATATATGGGAACCACCTCAGCTCTTTTCCACTCCACTGGCACTGTTCCATTTTCTATTGAGCATTTTATGATGTTGTATATTGGACTTGCTAGTTCTTCCCTACATTCTTTCAGTATTCTGCCTGAGACTTCATCCGGTCCCATTGCCTTTTCCTCATCCAATTCCGTCATCAACTTTTTATTTCAAGCTTGGTTACTTTAATCTCTTTCATATAGACAGTCTCTATTACCCTGTGGTCTTTCAAATTTGGATTCCTTAGTAAAGACCTCATGAAATTTACTATTTAACAGTTCTGCCATACTTTTGGGTCTTCCACCATTCCGTTTTCTCCTTTTAACCTTTCTATTGTTTCTTTTTGTCTTATTTTTCCATTTATGAATCTGTAGAACAATTTTGGTTGTTCCTTACATTTTTCGACAATGTCCTTTTCATAGTTCTTTTCTTCTTCCTTTCTCACCTTAGCATATTCATTTCTTGCTGTTTTGAAGTTTTCCTTATTTTCTGGATTTCTGTTTCTTCTCCACCTTTTCCATGCTCCATCTCGTTTCTCCTTTGCCCTAGCACATCTTGCATTAAACCAATCTTTCTTTCCTTCTTCTTTAGGTCTATATTTCGGAACATATTCCTGACCCCAGTTTTGTATATTTCCAAAAATAAGTTATATTTCTCTTGAACCGTTAATGAGTTTTCCATCTCCTCCCAGTTTACGTTTTAAAATAGTTCTTGAGATTCTCAATATCAGCCTTTCTGTAATTTAATCGGTCTCCTTTGTATGATTCATCTCTATCTTCCTTTCCTTCTTCTATATCCATTTCTAATATTACATGGTCACTCTTTCCCAATGGGCACTTGTATCTTATATCATCGTTAATTGGTATATCCCTTGTAAAACTAGGTCTAATCTTGCCGGCTCATCGTTTCCTCTGAATCTTGTGTTTTCCTTTACTCTTTGGACCATCAAATTATCTATCATTAGGTTCAGGAATCTATCTCCCAGGCATCTTCCCCATACCACTTTCATAATTTTCCCAGTCTACCTCCTTACAGTTGAAATCTCCTACCAATATCACTTTTCTCCTTTCCTTAATGATTCTTGTAAGACTCCTTATTGTGTCATCTATCATGTCTCTATATTCTTGGTTAGTCCATGAGTTTGTTTTGGTGGCACATATGTTCCAATGATTGTTAACTCCTTTTGTTAATATGCATCTTAACATACAGTATTTCTGATTTTCCTTCCCCAAACTCCACTTGATTTACCACTATCTCCTTCCTTAACATCATCATGACTCCTCCTCCTCCTTTACCCACTCTGTCTCTCCTCCATATATTATACCTTTTATCTATGTCTATTTTATTGCCTCATTTAACTTTGTTTCCACCAGGCATACAATATCTGGTTCTTCTTTCTTTATGTAATCTCTTAATTCTAATTTACTAGATAAAATCCCATCTATGTTTGTATACATCATTTTTAATCTCTTGTTCTTATCATTTTTAGTTAAACTTGCTCCATTCTTTTCTCTTCTTTCTCTTTTATATACCATTTCCTTATCCTGTCTCCTATAATTCTCCAAAAAAATGCCTTCTTCTCCTCCTCTGACCTTTCATTATTTTTTTCTCTTGCTTCTGCCACCAGTTCATTGTGTCTCTTCCTTTCCTCCTCGTTTCTATTTTTCTTTATATATATATCTTTGCAACCTTCTGTTTCTCTGAGTTTCGTTTTTCTATATAGTACTTCTTCTGCTGCTGCTTGTGATTTTAGTAATATCTTAATTGGTCTCACTGTTCCTTCTTGATATGGTCCCATTCTATGGATTTCTTCTACTTCCTCTTCTAAGTTCTGTCTATCCTCGTCATTCAGATGTTTTAGTAGGTCTTTTACTGATTTCATTTCGTCTTTTTCCCTTCTTGGTCTATATTTAACATTTTTTCTTTCAGTCCAAAAATAATTACACTTTTTTTTTCCGCAATTTCTCTTACTAAATTTTCTTTTTCTTGAGGACTCCTATCATTTTGCTTGTCATATTTTCATCTCTTTCTTTTAACTGTTCTTGAAATACTTCTTGAAATGATTCCTTGTCTTTCTTATCTTGGATTCTCCATGCTTGTACTTCTTTTTTAATCACGTCTTGTACTCTTTCTTCTTCTTTGTTAACTAGATCTTTTAGCTTTTCTTTTTCTTTCTCGGCTTTACCGAGTCCTTCTTCCATCAATTTCTTATAGTTCGCTATTTGCACTTTTAATTCTTCATTTTCGGTTCTTAGCCTAGTTTCGTTTTCTTCCACTCTTTTTATCCTTTCTTTCAATTTCTGGAGCTCTTTATCCTGCAGCTGATTCTCGGGAGCGACGGTATTGCGTCCTTCCTCTACCGTGTCTCGTCTGTGTGTGTGTGTTGCTCTTGGCTCTTACACACAAAAAAAGAAAAATTGTCTCTGTACTCCCTATGGCAAACTTTCTGATTGCATTTCATTAGTTACTTAAAATCCTGATTCTGAACCAGACAAACCTCACTATACCTACAGAAGATAGAAGGCCCAGTTCAGCTGAACGAAGTCATAATAATAGTAAAAGAATTTCTTATAGTAAGAGGAATTAAGTGAGAGCTCTGGATTTAGTTTGAGAATTATTCAAGATTTAAGAGTGTACATTGATTATTTCTTCTGTAATTTGTGGACATTTTTATTACCACTTGATTTTGAGTGTAATGACAGCTCAAGTTCATACAAGAGTTGATATCTCATGATGAAGTAAAGACAACAGTTGGCTACTATAGTTGCAATAATCAATGATCTGCCACAAAATTCACATTACTTCTGAAAGCTCTATTTCTACTTTGGGGTATTTTTGCAAGGTAAAGGTAAGTTGTCACACTTATTGATATGATGATAAAAGCATTCCACAGCATTCATGCAAATAATTTTATTGGTATGTATTTCTCTTCTATGAAATTGTCTCAATGTAACATAGTGGAGTTTAACATCTAAACATAGCTATTTCTTCCTCACATTATAGAACTTTTCAAAATATACATTTGGTTTGAAAATAGATACAAAACATTATATTGTTTTATGTATTTTTTTTTTTTTTTTTTTTTTTTTTTACGTTATGGCCTATAGTGCCTGTAGGCCTACTTGAAGAGTATATATGGTAAGCATTGTTCGGCTTCCGCCCATTAGTGGCGCAGGCAGTTTTATTTATAGTGGTACCCATATTAGGGCCCATATCACCACCAAAGTGCATCTTTGGTGTAACCATCTAGAACCTTGGTATCATGGTGACATTTAAATAACTTTAAACTACTTGACAAATGGCATAGCTTCAAAGTGGTACGTGGTGGGATTTGAACCTACGAATCAACGTCTGCCCAATCCCACACTCACCACCTTATCCACTATGCTACCACCATGCATTCTGATTTAAATAACCAACCCTTTCTCACATAACATGGAAAAAAAAGAAGCAAGCAATAAAATTACAAGACATTATTTTTTCAAATGTATGAAAAATTCTCTCTCTCTCTCTCTCTCTCAACACTGATATCACTAGAAACTCACACCTTATAATGGCCCCTAAATTTTGGAACACCTTACCTGGTAATATTATTAGTGTGAATAATATTTTGATGTTCAAAAAATGCCTGAAAGTATATCTACTAAACAATACGTAGAGATAATACGCCATTTACTAATTTTTCACTATCCTTGTATAGGTAGGGCTGTACAAAGCACAACCAAGTGTTTTAAAAGTGTTTTTTTAGTGTTCTTAAGTATTTTTAGTGTTTTTATTATTTTTAACTCTAGGCTTAATCAATTGAGAGGAAAGTGCATATACATGTATCTTTATGTATAATTAATAACCATTGTAACAAATGGAAATAAACTCTGATTCTGATTCTGATTCTCTCTCTTTCAAGAAAGGACTGCACTATGAAAGGAAACAAGCCTATATTGTCTCCATTCTGCCTGAGATTCAAATTGAGGTCCTCTTGACTGTTGTGTCCAATGTTGAAAACAGACAGACAGACAGAGAGAGAGAGAGAGAGAGAGAGAGAGAGAGAGAGAGAGAGAGAGAGAGAGAGAGAGAGAGAGAGAGAGAGAGAGAGAGAGAGAGAGAGAGAGAGAGCAACAATAATTTCTATTGTAAATGTGTCTCTTTAAGTTGGTCATTTGGAATCTATGCACATTATTAAGAAGGTAAGACTTGGTTTGCCTGCGCTGCATTCCATCTCAAGAAAAAGACTGCCATATGATAACCCTTATCAAACTTACTCTATGTATTCCTTTTAACAGATTGGTAACTAATTTTGCCATATTTTGAAAAAACAGCATGCATATAATAAGAATAATTTTTGTTTAAAAAGAAATCCGTCATTGATGTATGTCTATTACTCAGTGGAAGAAAAGCTGTTTTATGCATAGTGAACTTCATGTGGTAACAGTGTTTAGCTGAATGTTGCAGGGTATGACTGTGTAGCCACTTGCTATGCACATTCATATTCAAATGTCCTATAATTTATATATCACTGCATTCAACCATAGAATATTTTACTTCTCTCATTTCACTTGATTTTTCATTTCTCTAAATATGCATTTTTTTTTTTTTTTCACAAGACAACCTGCATATGAATATGAATCTTTCTAACTGCTGCCTTTATTAAGACCCTTTTCAGTACTTAATGTGGAACACTGAGAAAATAAGCCGAGGGTAGGAACTACACGAGAGCTTTGCCAGGCCAGGGAATGGAACCTAATTCATAACTATAATGACTGTCACCTTTCAAGCTCATATGGAGGTCTTTGCTGTCACAATAACTGCACAATGAATTATACCATAACTAATTTATTGTATACCAGACACCTATCTGCAAAAATGAATGCATGGGATAATGTTACACAGAATTACCAAATTACAATTCTTTTTAAAGTGGAATGCATTGTTAAAGTGAAGAAATCGTGAAATCTTTTTATGTAGGAGGGGAAAGTTTAGAAGGATAGCATAACATTATATGAGAGAGAGAGAGAGAGAGAGAGAGAGAGAGAGAGAGAGAGAGAGAGAGAGAGAGAGAGAGAGAGAGAGAGAGAGAGAGAGAGAGAGAGAGAGAGAGAGAGAGAGAGAGAGAGAGAGAGAGAGAGAGAGAGATTTTTGAGTGTGCAGGAATTAAGAGTATAATAAGTCAAACGCAAGTGAAGATTTTTGCCTAAATCACTCTAGGAACATGTATCAAGGAAGATTAGACAGATTAAGAATGGTATTTAACAGCATGGATTATTTGGTCCCATAATATGATGTTCACTGCAAAGTAGTTATGAGATGATGTCAAAGAAACATTGAGGTTCATCATGTTCAGTTGCAATTGCTAAGAACTTGTGAGTAACTTTCAGACTAAGCTTATTCAGATAGCACCAGTGAACCAACAAGATAGTATGTCATATGCAGCTAAACAGAATGACATCAGGGTGATAATCCATGAAATGCAAGAAAACCTTCACAAAATCACACTCATTCACAGTGAGAAGAGAATTTATTCATGATTAATAAGGCATAGAAATAAATTTGAATACAATAATAGGTGAGTGTACATATGGTGATTCCTTTATCCAATTATATTTATTGTTGCTTATTTTAGTTTATATTCTTTTGAGTGGTACTTTGACTTGCAAGTTTAGTAAGTTTTGTGACACAGCCTGTAACTCAATTTGCTCTGATCTCAAATAAATTTTCTCCATTGAAATGCCAATAATCTGTTTCACCACCCCCAAAAAACTTTTTTTTTTGCATCTTTATATAAGAAAAATTATTTGTAAATAACAAAAATAATTTAAAAGATAATAAATCATATAACAAAAGAGAATGTTAAAAAATTAACTTTTTTAAAACTGTATTTAGCTTGGAGATCAGACAATATGTAGTAATAGAAGATGTTGGCAGGAGAGGAGGATGGAGGAGGTAGGCTTAAGATCAATGATCAGAAAATAATAAAAAAAAGAAATATATATAAAAATACAAAATGCTAGTGCAGCATGAAAGATGCTTCCACAGCAAAAAAATGAACTGAACACATTGGACATGGGATACTGAATGGATGTGGTGCTTACTTTGCTAACTAGCATACATGAAGGCAATTGGAGATTTTGGCTCACAAGTCGAAGCAAAAAATCAACGAAGTTATGCAATTATCTTGAATTTCTCATAAGTAGAGGCATTTGTAAGTCAAGGTTCCACTCTATATATATTTCTTATGTATGAATCCACATATATACACACAGTGTCACCTTGGGTTATGTCCTTAATCCATCCTCTGAGCCACGGTACAACTTGATTTGGGTGCAAGTCTGATCTTCATTCCTAATAGCAACCAAATGAATATACACAGAGCAATAATAATGAGGTATCTATCTGAAGCATATTTTGCAATGATTTCCTTCTTTTCTTCAATGGTTATCACACTCCCACTACTTGCACTGGCACTTTTCACTTACTTAAGAGGTATTTTCAAGGTAGAATGGTCACAAAATAAAGCAATATTGATGAAATAAGTAAGGCACAACACAAAGCACAGATCGCTCCCTACTTGATGAAGCAGCCTTCCTATCCTTATTTCTAGCTAGAATGGCATGTTAGCTCAGTCAATTTTGATATATAAATATCACCTTTCTAAGTTTCTCTCTCTCTCTCTGTGTATATAATGTCCTGAGAGAGAGAGAGAGAGAGAGAGAGAGAGAGAGAGAGAGAGAGAGAGAGAGAGAGAGAGAGAGAGAGAGAGAGAGAGAGAGAGAGAGAGATATGGGGAAAAGGGTGAAGAAGGAATGAGAAGCCTTGGGATGTGGAAGATTAGGATGGGAAAGGGGATGTGAAGAGGCAACCTTAGGTACATATTAGAGGCAGCTCTAGCCAATGACAGCTGCCATGAAAAAAGAATGACAAATGTCACTTGTTCGAAATGTAGGTAGGAAAACTGATTCATCAAGTAGTGAGTCAACTGTGAGCGTGAGCTTAGATGGGATTGAGGCTTTGGGTGGAAAGACAACAGTGGTGATGCTATGGTGCCACTTGTACTGTAGGGGCATGTCAATGCAAAATCTGTGTCAGGAAAGGGCACAAGTCATTTAAGGCATATACCATGGAAAACATAACCCAATCTACCACTGTGTGTGTTTATATATATATATATATATATATATATATATATATATATATATATATATATATATATATATATATATATATATCAAAGCATGAAGTATGCATGTATGAATGATTACAAGATGTACTTATGGAAACATCATTATACATCATTTTACTCCCCAATCAAGTTTCACCTCTTCAGAATTTTCTTCATCTGGGTGTTCTGGGAGCCTATGGTGGCCTCCACTTTTTCAGCTTTGCCATGGATACGGTCAATGAGATCATTCTGATCTGTAATCTCTTCACCAAGACCCATTGCTAAACCTCTGAGGCGAGACAAGCCTTGAGACATTTCATCTGAAAATATAATGTGGAGCCATTATTAATTAAATTCATTCACTCACACTCTGATGAATAGTAGGAAGAGAGTAGGTGATAGATAGAGCCTCATGGGACAATACTGCTAATATGTTTAGATGTTTAAAAGAACAATAGTGGCTATCTAACACAGTCAACCATATAATTTGTGATGAGGGAGCAGAAACAATTGAATGGTTGAAGGGGAGCTTTATGCATCTTTATATATATATATATATATATATATATATATATATATATATATATATATATATATATATATATATATATATATATTGTTATGGTTAACTGCTGCTCACCGGGGAGTATGGTGCTCCACAGGGTCCCCAACACTATATTTCACAGCAGCCGCAACACTCAGGTTCTTTCTGCTGAAAATGTGCAAACTCTAATAGACTGCTGTTCCCTCACGGCGTCACAGCTGCCCTGAGAGGCGACGAGATACTCTGCTTTCACTCATGCCTACTATGGATTTGGTAATGACACCAGCATGTACCAATCCCTTCCCTGAGCTTTGCACACCCAGCCCCTAGTAGTAGACAAATAATACTACAGAAATAGAGGTCGCCAGCAGTGTATAACTTCCCCCACTGCTAGGGAATCTCCTTAGCAACTCCTTCTCCTCCTACACCAAACCAAGTAGAATTCAAAGATAGTGTATAAGTTATGTGTTAAGGGCGAAGCCTTAATATTCCGTAGAGAAAACCAACCACAAGGACAATTCCACCCACTTCTCTACGGGAGTATTAATCTCTCTCCACACGTCTTGTACCCAGGCTGTAAGTACCTACAGACTGGGACAAGACGTGCAGTGTATATTACTATATTACTTAATGCAACAGATGCTTGTCCGCACCTGTCAAGACTGACTCCCTGTGCCCACGGCTTACTACAAGACACGATGCGTATTCCACATCCGGTGGTATACACAAGCCCAGCCACCAACTCCAGGTGACAACCAGCAGGGAGTCAAGATACTCGTAGCTAACAGGTCATACAGACGATTACTGCACGCCGACTGGGAGACAGCATGAAGCTTCCCACCAGACAACCAGTGTGTGTGGCTATGACCACTATAAACAGTATACTATAGAAACTATACAAAACGATGATAGTGGCACACAGCTGCCCACCAAACCACACTGGTGACCATGGCCACCTAAAAAAAAACGACAATCGGGACGAGACAGTAACGTGTCTCTCCGCGCCGCCACTCACCAAGAGGGGACAAACGCAAAAACTCAGAAAATACAGCCAAACCAGCTACACTTTCCCCTGGAACAACAAACCCGTTGCTCCACACCATCATGACCAAACCAGCAGCAAACCAGCTACTCCAAAAGGAGGGCAAAACTCCCAGACCGAGACTGTTGAGCACCCAGAACAACCTAGCAACACGTGTCTCAACACTGTGCCAAGAACCCAAGAGCGAACGTGTCTTCCTCGGCTAAATACTGGCTCGGTACTGGCGTTTTCTGCCAGGTACAACAAAAAGGTGGGAACAGAAAAGCACTACGGAACAGCCTGAGGCCCGTGCTAGGGGGCCGCCATACAATACGCAAATAATAAAATAAAGGGGAAATAATGCGGTGGCCCTCACAATATATATATATATATATATATATATATATATATATATATATATATATATATATACACATATGAGAGAGAGAGAGAGAGAGAGAGAGAGAGAGAGAGAGAGAGAGAGAGAGAGAGAGAGAGAGAGAGAGAGAGAGAGTATAAACAACATTGTCTGAGAAACTCCAGCAGCATAACAATTTCAACTTGCTCACAAGCTGAAAGGAAACATAGATTTTATGAAATACTACTAATATGATCTGAAAGACACTTCTTTCAGCAATTATTTTTACTGAGAAAGAAAGTATGATTTTAGTATATTAAAATCCTTACCAAGATCTGCATCGAGTTGTAAATTCACTTTCTTGGAAGTTTCACGAAAATCTTGAGTAAAGCTATCATTCTGGACGTCATCAAACCCTCTCAGTTGTAGGGCTGTAATACAAGGAATTCTTACATTGCAGTCTTAAGTATTGCATGGAATGGTCTGGATAAAGCACTAAACGGTAAAGCTCTGGTGGTTAATCTTTACATAAAATAAAACTCATGATGTAGAAAAGTCCCTATGTTCAGATGTATTATCCTTGAAGAGAGATGAACATAATAATAATAATAATAATAATAATAATAATAATAATAATAATAATAATAATAATAATAATAATAATAAAAAATCAGATGTTCAGATGTATTACCCTTGAAGAGAGATGAACATAATAATAATAATAATAATAAAAATAATAATAAAAAATCAGATAAAAGCTAGACTAAAATAAGATCCTATCATTGCCTTCCATTTGTCAATAGTTTTTTTTTTTCTCAAAATTATATTATATTATACCTGTGTACAAGCACATAAGCATTTATAAAATGTACATATACAGGCTAACTATCAACACTTTGGAACTTTTGGTTCTAAAGTTAAACTATTTTCCTAGATTAACTGAGCTTTACCGCTTGACATTTCTAATACACCTCCTATCACATAAAAAAAATATTCAAATATTGTGTGCCTGGTGTGGCAAAGGAATACATACAATATCAAATAAAAGGCTATCCCTGGAAAACCATGTAAATAACAAAGAAAGGAAGATTCACCACTTGTTGGCAAATATGAGGATTGCATTTAGATACATGGATGTGGAAATTATTATGAAACCAACTTGGATATGCAGCAACAGTATGGAATCTACTTCTGAAAAAAAGCACATTGACTAGACTTCAATGAAGTTAGCTTGACAAACCAAAGCTAAGATGAGATGAAAATGAGGTGATATGACCATACTGTGTAAATGTGGAAAAAAAAAAAAAAAAAAATATATATATATATATATATATATATATATATATATATATATATATATATATATATATATATATATATATATATATATATATATATATATATATATATATATATATATATATATATATATATATATATATATATATATATATATATATATATATATATATATATATATATATATATATATATATATATATATATATATATATATATATATATATATATATATATATATATATATATATATATATATATATATATATATATATATATATATATATATATATATATATATATATATATATATATATATATATATATATATATATATATATATATATATATATATATATATATATATATATATATATATATATATATATATATATATATATATATATATATATATATATATATATATATATATATATATATATATATATATATATATATATACAGTAAAAGTCCTGAAATCCGGAAGTCATGGGGGTTCAGGCATTCCGGATTCTAGGATTTTCCGGAATGTAAGATAGTAAGGCTGAAAGTAAGATTAAAATCCTAAGGGTACTATGTGAACCCCACTAAACTAACCCCAACTTGCTATCTCTTTGAAGTACTGTCATAACATCTTACAAGGATTGCTACTACCACCAGTCCACTGTGTACTTCCTCACCACACCACACAAGATTTATGTAGGCTTTTTTTTTTTTTTTTTTTTTTTTCTTGAAGATTTGCCAGACTATGGGGGGAGTGGCATGGGCCTTTCCAGCCATTATGGCGGCCCATATGTGATGATTGCTCTTTTTCCTACTTGTCAACTTGTATTTGTGTAGGTGATTTCACTACTTTACGTAGGCTATTCCACCATCCACATAAAAAAGAGAAGTTTGCGTGATTGTCCTGTACTGTACCCCACATAATATGTATACAGTCCACAATACTTATGGTTAGGGTTGTATGTTTTCTCTTTTTCACTGTCTTTGTCTGGAGGCCAAGAGGGTTTGCTGAAGCCATGATAACAGTAGTTTGGCACACACGTGGTCGACTTTGTGATAGTGACAGACGAGACGTGATCCCACGTGGCAGAATGCAATGGTGGACGGCAGTTGGCGGGATGTTGAATCGGCGCATTCGGTGTCGGTGATGACATCTTCGGTTTCGGCTATTATTATTATATATTTATTACTATTATTTCTTACTTTTTACATATTTAACTCAGCCTTTCAAACTTTCCCAATTATTAGGATTTCCGGATTAAAAGGTCCTGGATTTAAGGACTTTTACTGTGTGTGTGTGTGTGTGTGTGTGTGTGTGTGTATATATATATATATATATATATATATATATATATATATATATATATATATATATATATATATATATATATAATAAATTTTGTGGTCCTACAATGTAGGGGTTAGCATGGTCGGCTCACAACCGAAAAGGCCCGGGTTCAAATCCCGGGTGTAGAGAGATAAATGGGCAAGCCTCTAAATGTGTAGTCCCTGTTCACCTAGCTGCAAGTAGGTATGGAATGTAACTCGAGGGGATGAGGCCTCGCTTTCCCGGTGTGTGGAGGGTGTTGTGGTCTCATCAGTCTTACCCGAAGATTGGTGTATGAGCTCTGAGCTCGCTCTGTAAAGGGGCTATCACACTGGCCTATGATACGCGGAACGCGGGCCATGGTTCTTGGTACGAAACCAGGAACACTATCACACACAAACTGCCCGCGTTCTTGCTATGCTAGGCAAACGGCCCACCAACCAAGACAAAGCCTAATCAAAATAAACCAGAACAAAACCATGCCCCTTATATCTCAACCTGTGCTTTATCCTGGAACTGCATTTGCACTTCCTCTTGTTGAAGAAAAGTAAGTAAAAGAAACTAGAGAAAAGCTGAGATATGCGCGATGGCAACTTTAGAGTCAGAGGTGGTTGCCATGAGCCCAAACTATCGACATGATATATTTATATTTTACCTTTCTAAATTGATGAAATATTATTTAATATTCCAGTATGAAATGTTTTGTCACGTTCTTTCTAGTTCAAATAAAAGGTTTTTATTGCATATATTATGTTTACTTTTCCATTGGGATAGCATACGGAGAACCGGGATGGATATGAAGCCATCCCTTGGTTCCGCTAATCCCGGGCAATTTCCAGCTATCTGGAGCGGATGTTCCTGGTTCCGCGTATCATAGGCCAGTGTGATAGGGCCTTAACGGGGAAGGTTGGAGCAGGTGACCGTGGTGAATTACATACACACACACACACGGTCCGGTAGCTCAGTGGTTAGAGCGCTGGCTTCACAAGCCAGATGACCGGGGTTCGATTCCCCGGCCGGGTGGAGATATTTGGGTGTGTTTCCTTTCACGTGTAGCCCCTGTTCACCTAGCAGTGAGTAGGTACGGGATGTAAATCGAGGAGTTGTGACCTTGTTGTCCCGGTGTGTGGTGTGTGCCTGGTCTCAGGCCTATCCGAAGATCGGAAACAATGAGCTCTGAGCTCGTTCCGTAGGGTAACGTCTGGCTGTCTCGTCAGAGACTGCAGTAGATCAAACAGTGAATTACACACCGCGTAGTGTAGTGGTTAGCATGCTCAACTCACAATCGAGAGGGCCGGGTTCAAGTCCCGGTAAGCGGCGAGGCAAACGGGCAAGCCTCTTAATGTGTGGCCCTGTTCACCTGGCAGTAAACAGGATCCTGTACCTCGAGGGATTGTGGCCTCGCTTTCCCGGTGTGTGTTGATGTGGTCTCAGTCCTGCCCGAAGATTGGTCTATGAGCTCTGAGCTCGCTCCGTAATGGGGATGACTGGCTGGGTGACCAGCAGGCAACCGAGGTGAATTACACACACACACACGACCATGATGTCCTAAACTTTAAGCTGGATACGGAAATAAGCACAGATAGGATTGTGGAGCACAGGGAGGAAAAATTAAATTATACTAGAGCAAATTATAACCATATGAGGGAGTTCTTTAATTAAATTGACTGGACTGTGGTATACCAGGAAATACGATAAATTTATGGATTTATATAACTCTGCTGTGAAGATGTTTGTGTCATATCACAGAAAGAGGACTTTAAATAATAAACAGTGGTTTAATAGAAATTGTGAAGAAGCAAAAAAGAACAAAGAAAAGGCATGGAAGAAACTTAAGAAAAACAGTGATGTATTATCAAGAGAAGTTTACAAAACAGCAAGGAATAGATATGTTGAAGTAAGGAGAACAGCACAAAGGAATATGAACAGAGGTGGTGGAAAACTGTGATAGTGACCCTAAAATGTTTTACAAATTCATAAATGGAAAACTAAATAAAAGGGAGGCAATAGAAAAGGTAAAAATGGGAAGAAGTATATGAGGATGCTAGAGATATAGCTGAAATTTTGAACGACAACTTTTGCAAAGTGTTTACAAAGGAGGAGCATTTTATAGGAGAAGGCCAACGGAAATAAAGCAAATGCAGGACATCATGGTTACTAAAGAAGATGTAAGGAAAATTATAAGCAATCTGGATATTAATAAATCAATGGGGCCTGATGGCATATCTGGGAGGTTGCTAAAAGAATGTAAGGATCAATTGTTGAACCCTGTATTTGATATTGTGGAAACCTCCATACGAACAGGATTAGTCCCGAAAGAGTGGAAAAGAGCTGACATTGTGCCTATATATAAGAATGGTAGTAGAATGGAACCATTAAATTATAGACCAGTATCGTTGACTAGTATATTGTGCAAGGTATGTGAAGAAGTAATTAAAGCTAAGTGGAGTGAGTATCTAGAAAGTGAAAACATTCTGAGTGAAAGGCAGTTTGGTTTCAGAAAAGGAAGATCGTGCATATCCAATTTATTATGTTTTTATTCAAGAGTGACTGACATACTACAACATAGAGAGGGATGGGTGGATGCTATCTACCTGGACTTGAGAAAGGCCTTTGATAAAGTGCCACACAATAGACTGATGTGGAAACTAAAGAAGATTGGAGGAGTAAATGATAAACTAGCAAAATGGATGGAAAATTACTTAGTGGGAAGAGAAATGAGAACAGTGGTGAGAGGAAGGAAGTCCGAGTGGAAGAAGGTAACCAGTGGAGTTCCACAAGGGTCAGTGCTTGGTCCCATCATGTTTTTGATTTATGTTAATGATATGCCAGTAGGAATTGACAGTTACATGAATATGTTTTGGACGATACTAAAATTATGAGGAGAGTAAAGAATGTGGAAGATTGTAACAAGTTACAGGAAGATCTTGATAAAATATATGAGTGGAGTAAAGAGTGGCAGATGGAATTCAATATAAACAAGAGCCATGTTATGAAAATGGGAAGAAGTAGATACAGACCAAACAGGGATTACAGGCTGGGTGATGAGAAAATTGAAGAGACCAATGAGGAGAAAGACTTAGGAGTAACTGCAAAACACTTTGTCACCGGAGAAACACATTAACAAGATATTTTGGAAAACATATAACATGCTCCAAAATATTGCATTCCACTACCTAGATGAAGGAATGATGAAGATATTATGCACCTTAATAAGACCCCAGTTAGAATATGCAGCTTGTGTCTGGTCACCGCATATGAAGAAAAATGTGAAGAAGGTGGAAAGGGTACAGAGGCTGGCAACAAGGATGGTACCAGGACTCAGGGAGTTAGACTATGAGGAAAGACTGAGGAAGCTGGGGCTGACCACACTAGAAGAGAGAAGAACAAGAGGAGACATGATAACTATGTATAAATTGGTGAACAAGATTGACATACTGGACAGAGAATTGATAAAGGTGACCGCAAGTAATTACCTCCGAGGACATGGAAAAAAAACTAATAAAGGACATCTGTCTAAATGACGTGAGAAAGTACAGTTTCCCGCATTGTAGTATTGATAAGTGGAATAAACTGAGCAGTGATGTCGTTGATGCGGTGTGTCTCAATCAGATGAAAGAGAGATATGACAGGAGTGGACAAAGAGACAGGACACAGAGAGCTTAGCTCGGGCCCTGTAATACACAAATAGGTAAATACAAATAAGTAAATACACAGCACCTGGATGGGTAGATGACTGCTGACTGGAGACAAGTGATGCTTGACTCTTCTGATAAGCTGATGACAAGTGGGGATTTTTCAGCATCTGTTCTGTATTAGAAGGATCTGTTGGACTTCCTGGCTGAGGAGATTCTTTCTGAGGATTGGAACTCTGCGATCCTTGTTTAGGGGTGGACCACCATGTTTTAAGACTACTGAACACACTCTGTAGGTAAAACAAGCTTTGTCACTTAGCAGCATGGGGTATTCATTATATGTAAATAAGAAATATACAAATTCTATCTTATGCAACTAACCTAAATGGGTCAAATATTTTCACTATGCAAGAAAAGTTCCCTATTATGTGGGTAATGGTGGTGGTGCAACTGGATGTTGTGGAAAAGTGGCTGACTCATGCAAGAAATCTCAGCAGTTTGAGGATTAAGTGTTATATATTACATTCAATGAAAAAACTAAACTTATCTAGAGCATATATCATTAGGTAATATTCCAACCTTAATTCCATTGATGTTTTTCTGAGTGTCCTTAAGGTCACAATGGTGCCCAAATGAGAAGCTAGTTCTGTGTTTTGAAGCTGGGAATCAAAAAAAAAAAAAAAAAAAAAGTCCGGGACCGCTGCTTCACCAACTCCTGGAAATGACGTAACATGAAACATATACAATGGTGCCTTGGGATACAAAGTGAGAGCAAGTTAGATGAGCATGAAAATATAAGAAAAGTTTGGTATATGAGCATCCGCTTTGGTTATGAGAAACACTGTGGTTAACCCATGTGGTTCGCACCACTGCATGATGAATCATGCTCTCAGTGTTTACACACACACACACACACACACACTCTGCACAGTTTCGTATCATCTGTTTGCAGATGATACGAAACTGTGCAGAGATATAAAGCAAAAAGAGGATTGTGAAATACTGCAAGAAGACCTAAATAAGATATGGGAATGGAGCAAAAAGTGGGAAATGGAATTCAATGTGAACAAAAGCCATGTCATGGAAATGGGAAAGAGTGAAAGACGACCCGTGGGAATCTATAAGATGGGAGATGGAGTAGAACTGGAGAAAGTAAAAAAGGAAAAGAACTTAGGAGTGACGATGGAAGAAAACAATCAACCAGTAAGCCATATGATAGAATTTTAGAGAAACATAGAATTTGCTAAGGAATATTGGAGTAGCATTTCACCACATGGACAAAGAAATGATGAAGAAATTGATAAGTACTTTAATAAGACCCAGATTGGAATATGCAGGAGTAGTGTGGACCCCTTATAAAAGAAACACATAAGGAAATTGGAGAGACTACAAAAAATGGCTACAAGAATGGTTCCAGAATTTGAAGGGATGACATATGAGGAGAGACTAAAGGCTATGGATCTACTAACCCTGGAACAAAGAAGGGAGAGAGGAGACCTGATACAAGTTTTTAAATTGATCAACGGAATGGACCAAGTGGATAATGAGAAACTGATCCTGAGAGAAGAATATGACATTCGAAGCACAAGATCGCATAGTAAAAAGCTGAGAAAAGTAAGATGTCTGAAATATGTTAAAAAATATAGTTTCCCGCAAAGATGTATTGAGACGTGGAACAGTTTAAATGAAGAAGTAGTGTCTGCAACGAGTGTGCATACTTTTAAAGTAAGATTGGATAAGTGTAGATATGGAGACGGGGCCACACGAGCATAAAGCCCAGGCCCTGTAAAACTACAACTAGGTAAATACACACACACACACACACACACACACACACACACACACACACACACACACACACACACACACACACACACACACACACACACAGAACATGATTAAAAAAGAAGTACAAGCATGGAGAGTCCAAGATAAGAAAGATAAGGATGATTTTCAGGAGGTGATTCAAGAACAACTAAAAGAAAGAGATGAAAATATGGAACAAAATTATAGGAGTCCCCAAGAAAAAAGAAAATCTAGTTAGGGAAATTGCAGAAAAAAAAGAGTGTAATCGTATTTGGACTAAAAGAAAAAAAATGTAAAATATAGACCAAGAAGAGAAAAAGAAGAAATCAAATCAGTCAAAGACTTACTAAAAAATCTAAACTACAAAGATAGGCAGAACTTAGAAGAGGAAGTAGAAGAAATACACAGAATGGGACCTTATCAAGAAGGAACGAGACTAATTAAGATATTACTAAAATCACTCGCAGCAACAGAAGAACAAGTAAACTCAGAGAAACAGAAGGTTGCAAGGATATATATATATAAAGGAAAATAGAAATGAGGAAGAAAGGAAGAGATACAATGAACTGGCGGCAGCAGTAAGGGAAAAAAAATAACGAAAGGTCAGAAGAGGAAAAAAAGGCATTTTTTTGGAGAATTCTAGAAGATAGGATAAAGAAATGGTATATAAAAGAGAAGGAAGAGGAAAAAATGGAGCAAGTTTAACTAAAAGCGATAAAGGCAAGAGACTAAAATTGATGTATACGAACATAGACAGGGTTTTATCAAGTAAATTAGAATCAAGAGATTACATAAAGAAAGAAGAACCGGATATTGTATGCATGGTTGAAACAAAACTAAATGAGGCAATCAAAATAGCCTTGGATAATAGGTATAATGTATGGAGGAGAGACAGAGGGGGTAAAGGAGGAGGAGGAATCATGATAATGTTAAGGAAGGAGATGGTGGTAAACCAAGTGGAATGTGGGGAAGGAAAAGCAGAAGTACTGTATGTTAAGATGCATATTAATAAAAAAGAGTCAACAATCATTGTAACATATGTGCCACCAAAAACAAATTCATGGACCAATCAAGAATATAAAGACATGATAGATGACACAATAAGGAGTCTTATGAGAATCATTAAAGATAGGAGAAAAGTGATATTAGTAGGAGATTTCAACTGTAAAGAAGTGGACTGGGAAAATTATGAAAGTGGTATGGGGGAAGAAGCCTGGGGAGAAAGATTCCTGAACCTAATAATAGATAATAGTTGGACCAAAGAGTAAAGGAAAACACAAGATTCAGAGGAAATGACGAGCCGACGAGATTGAACCTAGTTTTTACAAGGGGTATACAAATGGACGATGATATAAGATATAAGTGCCCATTGGGAAAGAGCGACCATGTAATATTAGAAATGGATATAGAAGAGGGAAAGGAAGATAGAGACGAATCATATCAAAGGAGACCGATTAAATTACAGAAAGGCTGATATTGAGAATCTCAAGAACTATTTTAAAACGTAACTGGGAGGAGATGGAAAACTCAGAGACAGTGCAAGAGAAGTATAACTTATTTTTGGAAATATACAAAACAGGAGTCAAGGGAATATGTCCCAAAATATAGACCTAAAGAAGAAGGAAAGAAAGATTGGTTTAATGCAAGGTGTGCTAGGGTAAAGGAGAAAAGAGATGGAGCATGGAAAAGGTGGAGGAAAAATAGAAATCCAGTAAATAAGGAAAACTTCAAGGCAGCGAGAAATGAATGTGTTAAGGTGAGGAAGGATGAGGAAAGGAACTATGAAAGGGACATTGTCGAAAAATGTAAGGAGCAACTAAAATTGTTCTACAGATTCGTAAATGGAAAAATTAGGCAAAAAGAAACAATAGAAAGGTTAAAAGGAGAGAACGGGATGGCGGAAGACCCAAAATGTATGGCAGAGCTACCTAATAATAAATTCCAGGAGGTTTTTACTAAGGAATCCAAATTTGAAAGGCCACAGGGTAATAAGAGAGACCGTCTATATGAAAGAGGTTAAAGTAACCAAGCTTGAAATAAAAAAGTTAATGAAGGAATTGGATGAAGAGAAGGCAATGAGACCGGATGAAGTCTCAGGCAGAATACTGAAAGAATGTAGGGAAGAACTAGTAAGACCTATATACATCATAAAATGCTCAATAGAAAATGGAACAGTACCAGTGGAATGGAAAAGAGCTGAGGTGGTTCCCATATATAAGAGCGGAGGGAAGGAAGGACCTTTAAATTACAGACCGGTATCACTAACTAGTGTAATATGCAAGATGTGTGAAAGAATAATAAAGAAACAATGGATCGAGTTCCTTGAAGACAACAAATTAATATCAAATAATCACGCGTAGGTTCGAATCCCACCATGTATAGCCTTAAAACACATTGCCATTTGTCGAGTGGGTTAAAGTTACCTACATGTCAACATGATACCCAGGTTCTAGGTGGTTACATCCAAGATGAGCTTCAGGGGTGATATGGGCCCTAATAAAATTGCCTGCGCCACTAATGGGTGGAAGCTGAACAGCGCTTCCCATACACTCTTCAAGTGTGCCTACAGGTGCTATAGGCCTTACTTGAAAAAAAAAAAAAAAAAGTTTTAGAAAAAGATGGTCGCGTGTATCAAATTCACTGAGTTTCTGCTCTAGAATAGTTGATAGAGTACAAGAGAGAGAGAGATGGGTTGAGTGTATTTATTTGGATTTAAAAAAAGGCATTTGATAAAGTGCCACATGCAAGATTACTGTGGAAGTTAGAGGAGAAGGGTGGTTTAAAAGGAAGCACATTGAGATGGATGGAAAATCATTTGAGGGGGAGAGAAATAAGGACAGTAGTTAAAGATATGAAGTCCAAGTGGAGAGCAGTAGAGAGCGGAGTGCCACAGGGGTCAGTATTGGCGCCAATTCTTTTTCTCATATATATATAAACGACATGCCAGAAGGAGTGAACAGCTACATAAATCTGTTTGCGGACGATATGAAACTGTGCAGAGTTATAAAGCAAAAGAGGATTGTGAAATACTACAGGAAGATGTAAATAAGATCTGGAAATGGAGTAAAAAGTGGGAAATGGAATTCAATGTGGACAAAAGCCATGTCATGGAAATGGGAGAGAGTGAAAGACGACCTGTGGGAATCTATAAGATGGGAGATGGAATAGAACTGGAGAAAGTAAAAAAGGAAAAGGACTTGGGAGTGACGATGGAAGAAAACAATCAACTGGTAAGCCATATTGATAGAATTTTCAGAGAGACTATAATTTGCTAAGGAATATTGGATAAGCATTTCACTACATGGACAAAGAAATGATGAAGAAATTGATAAGTACTATAATAAGACCCAGATTGGAATATGCGAGAGTAGTGTGGACTCCTCATAAAAAGAAACACATAAGGAAGTTGGAGAGACTACAAAAAATGGCTACAAGAATGGTTCCAGAATTTGAAGGGATGACATATGAGGAGAGACTAAAGGCTATGGATCTACCAACCCTGGAACAGAGAAGGGAGAGAGGGGATCTGATACAAGTTTATAAATTAATCAACGGAATGGACCAAGTGGATAATGAGAAACTGATCCTGAGAGAAGAATAAGACATTCGAAGCACAAGATCGCATAGTAAAAAGCTGAGAAAGGGAAGATGTCTGAGAGATGTTAAAAAATATAGTTTCCCACAAAGATGTGTTGAGACGTGGAACAGTTTAAATGAAGAAGTGGTGTCAGCAACGAGTGTGCATAGTTTTAAAGAAAAATTGGATAAGTGTAGATATGGAGACGGGGCCACACGAGCATAAAACCCAGGCCCTGTAAAACTACAACTAGGTAAATACACACACAAGCCGATGACTGTTCAAAGAGGACATACAGAAAGAGCTTCCAACGTGGGTTACACTGCCTATACCCAACAACAAAGCCCAGCATACATAGTGATGTGTTACAGGGAGAGAGGGGGCTAGATTAGTGAACTAGTCTCCAAACTTACATTAAATTTTGCTTATGTCAATGCTGAGAGAAAGTATGGAAGGAGATGAGGATATGGATGGTGCAGTCGGCGCTGCCGCCCATATAAAACAAGGGAGCCAAACCGAGAGGCAGAAGCGAAATTATTGAAATTCCTCTTGGTTCAAGGCAGCTAGGAGATTGGAATAAAGAAAGGGAATTCTCTGGATTTAAGGAGGAAAGAGCCAACATTAGAAGGATTATCTAACTGGACAGAGAACTTAAAGCTCTGAGGGAAATGGTTGCCAGGATTTTTGAACAACAGGATCAACTGATCACGGAGAACCTAGAGCTGAGAGAGAGGTGTGAAAAGTTAGAGAGCTTGGTTACAATGAATAATGACATGAAGAAAACTCTTGACTAAATAAAAAAGGAAAATAGTGCCCTTAAAGGTAAATGTGCAAACTATGAAGTAGCACTGCAGGAACTTAAGCAAAAACTGGACACAAGATGAATAAAAAGTGAACTTTGCTGAAGTAGTTAAGCAACAAATAAGAGAGAAAACAAAAGACACAGTCATACAAGTGATCAAAAGAAAAGGAGGAATTAATGAGAGATATAGTGGACAAAAAGAAGTGTATGGTTATATATGGACTAGAAGAAAAAAAGAATCCTGTGAAATTTGTGAGGGAGAGGGAGGAGAAAGAGATGGTTTTAAAGAAATTATCTCAGTGGTTCAAGATGAAGAATAGAGTCTTGAGATAGAAATAGAGGAAACATACAGATTTGGTAAATATACTGAGGGAACTAAAAGACCACTGAGAGTTAAAATTATATTGCAAGTGGTAGTAGAAGAAATATTAGGGACGACTGGAAAGCTGGCTGGTAAGACAAAATATAAAAATATTTGGTTAAAGAGAGAGATAAATTATGTAGAAAAGGAAAAAGAGAGAGAACTGAGAAGTGAAGCTATAGGGAAAAAAAAAAAAGAGGACAACGAGAAGAAATTCTACTGGAGAGTGCAAGACATGAGGATGAGGAAATGGTATATTCCGGGAAGGGGAAGGAAAGCATTAAGGGTCATGTATACAAATATAGATGGATTTATATCAGGATGCTTGGAAATGAGAGACTGGATATTGGAAAAAGGACCGGATGTGGTATGTATAACAGAAACAAAGTTAAGTGAAGACGTCCAAGCGAATTTTAAAGGTCAGGGATATAATGTTTGGAGGAGAGCCAGAAGAGGAAAATTGATAATGACTCAAGAGGCTATTTATGTGGAGGAGGTACAGTAAGCAGATGGACTGGTAGAGGTTTTAAGCATAACAATTAGGACCAGTAGGAGGGAAAAAAGGAGTATCATAGTTGCATGTGTGCCACTAAAGACTAATACATGGAGGCTTGATGTCCATAACGATGTGCAAAGGGAAGAGCTAAGTTGCCTGAACAATATGTTAAGGAAGGACAGAAGAGTGCTACTTGTGGGAGATTTAAATTGTAAACATGTAAATTAGGAAGAAATATATACAAACAGTCATGCTGGACGCTGTGGGGAGGAAGTGTTACAACTGGTAATGGTAAACATTTTGGACCAATGAGTGAAGTACTATACAGGGTATAGAGGGAAGAAGGGCCATTAACACTGGATTTGGAACAGATTAATTGGATTTCCATTATTTTAAAATGGGGAGATCAATTTTGAGATACGAGTGTTTCAGGATACAAGCTATGTTATGGAGAGAATAAAATTCGCAACCTGAGGCACTACTGTACTCATAATATGGAGAGAGAGAGAGAGAGAGAGAGAGAGAGAGAGAGAGAGAGAGAGAGAGAGAGAGAGAGAGAGGGAGAGGGAGTGAGAGAGAGAGATATATGGGGGGCTTTGGTGGAGGAAACATGCAGAGAAATATATAAACAAAGAGAGAGTGGGGATAAGGAGGTGGAGGTGGACATGGGGTGGAATTAGAAAAAAGAGATATCACTTAATTTAAAAGTTACAACTTCTGGCCAATGATATTCACCTCCCTTGAGTTGACATGTTGCTTTAGCTAAAAATATGGATAGGAAGATGATTTCTTCAAATATGGAGTGAATTGTATCTTTACTACAGGGATTCTCAACCTTTTTCTTGTTAAGAACCCTCTGAGTTATAAGATCGTCTACCTGAACCCCCAGTAATTTGACATCAAACAAAATATTAATTTAGTGACTGACGTTAGCTCAACATGCAATGGTACTGTACAGGATATTATTAGATCAGGTATCTAAGTATCTGTGGAAATCTTACAGAATATTCAATCTAGTCACTGTCACTAGCTCCATATCCATATGCAAGGGTACTGCAAAGAATATCATTAGATCAGCCGTCTAAGTACCCCTGGAAATCTTGTGAACCCCTGAGGTATGTGAATCCTAGGTTGAGAATCCCTGCTTTAGGAAGTGAGGAGTGAAAATAACATAATACTTATAGTGTGTGAAGTGCTCCCTGATTTCTATCTTGCACACTTTCTTACCTGTGCTGTTTCTAGCCCAACTTTTTCACTCTCACTCAGCATTATTTTGCTGTTTTTGGTAGACTGAAGAGTGCGATTTTCTATCTGAAAGGCAAAAAGAAAAATTAGACTTGTAAGATATCTTTAAAGTGTATAAGCCATTTCAAACATCTAAGAATTGTACATTTATAATTGATATGCATCATCATCATAACAGACGACACAAGAAACCACAGAACACCTGACTACTGATCTCTCTAAAATTTCTAATGGGGTTTTCAGAACTAGCAGCTGTCAGCAAGTGGTAGCCACTTCGCTCACACTAGGGTAAAATAGAATATACCTACAGTGTCATTCTATAAGCATAGAGATGCAATAAGTTGATATAATATACGTATTTCCTGCATAATTCCTTCTGAGTAGTGACACAGGCAAAATCAAATCCTATTCATTAACAAATATATATAAGTTGATTTTCTTGTGAACTGGCATTGAGGCTTATTTGATCATCTCTACATTTCAAAAAGAGTACACCCTTGATCGGAAGTGTATTAATCGAGTCAACCGTAAACATGAAGATATGTCTGTGCTACTGAAGAATCCAAACAACAAAGATCAACTTACTAGTATATGGAAACAACAATTCTAATTAAGAAAAGGCAACTTCAGTATCCTGGCGAGTATTGCTGTCTAACCCAACCTGGGCTAAGCACCTGTTTAACTTAACAAACACATTGTTGGACAACTAGTTAATTCCTGCTGTAATGTCCATACCACTACACCATGTGGAGAAAGAAAGCTTCACATATTTCTCTCTCCTCACTCTACAGTAGTCCTGTGATATGTTTGTTCTGTGCTTAACTGCTTTGCCATGTCTTGATCTTGACTTTTGACTTGTAAAAGCAAAGCTAAAATCCCCGTGAAATTAACTATATCCATATATCACGATGTTACTGAGTATGGTGGTCATACTTTTAGTAAAGTCAAAGTTTTTACCTTTTTCATTGTCAAAATCAATAGATTTTAGACTTGTAATATACCTTATTTAAGATAT
The DNA here is from genome assembly GCF_017591435.1 of Portunus trituberculatus. NCBI lineage: Eukaryota > Metazoa > Arthropoda > Malacostraca > Decapoda > Portunidae > Portunus > Portunus trituberculatus. The sequence continues at coordinate 23,706,455 of NC_059294.1, forward strand.
TGATAACATATTACAAAATAATCACAAAATATATTTGTTTTGACCAACTCCCAAAATCATCAATACATGATATTCAAAAGTAGATACAGAATGTCAACAGTATCATAATAATCAATGTTCTATGCATCTGTATGCACCTGGGATTAGTTCTGAAAACTTCCCATTGGGGGAGTCAATGCCTCAAGAGCTCAATTCCTCCATCTATCAACTTGACACAACCTATCAAACAACTATCCCCTTTTTAATAACACTTAACCGTCTACCTCTTCCACAATGAACATTCACAGTCTGTCCTTTACTTGTAATCTAACTGGAAACTTCACTTCTCATCTCTAGCTAAAACAACTTCTATAAAGTTAGGTGTCCCGAGGCATCTTTAGCAGTTTTTCTTATATCCCTCATATGTATAAAGCAAGGTTGCAGGTTAGATATAAGAAAATATTTCTTTAGTCATAGGGTGGTAGATTTCTGGAATGCATTGCCAGAGAGGGTTGTAAATAGCACTAGTTTGACAATGTTTGAAAACAGATTAGATAAGCACTTAAATTTATTAGATTTATAATTATGTATAGCGCTGCATGATAGTTTTTATAAGAAATTTACTATAGTTAAACAAGACATGATCTCCATGTATGGGGATCACAGATTGTAGAGGAATTCACTGCAGGACTTAGCCCTGTTAATGGGCCAAATATTTAGAATTAGTATATAATGTATTGTGTACTTGTAAGTGTAACTTTAAGTACTGATGACGAGGTCGCTGTGCGACTGATACAGGATAACCTAGATGGGGCCTAGTGGCCCTTTGTTATCCTATTATTTATGTTATGTTATGTTATGTTTTATATATATATATATATATATATATATATATATATATATATATATATATATATATATATATATACACAGTAATACTCTGCTTAACGAACAGGATAGGGGGTGTCAAAGCTGTTTGTAGAGCAAAAATTCGTTAAGCGGATATAATTTTCCCATAGGAAATAGTGAAAATAGGGGGGATATGTTCTGGGCTGGTCCCCAACATGCCACATGGGAAAAAAAAATATATATATATATATACATATACACTTAACCCTCGGCTATCGCGCCCAATTGGGGCCGAAACAGCATCGCTATAGCCGAAAACGCGATAGCCGAATTGATCTTGGCGGGAAGGCGGTTTTGGCCAATGAGCGCTCAGATATCCCATGACGTCATGGCTGGGCGCGCGATAGCAGGCATCTGAGGTCGCGATAATGAAATTTTAGCAGCTTTTCATGGGTGCATGATAGCAATAAAACGCGATAGCGGAAGTCATGATAGCCGAGGGTTGACTGTATACGTTTGGCAGCACATTGGGCCACTGGTGTACCACTTCTTTTATGATGTCATATGAGTCATTGGAAGTTAAGAGAAGCTACGTACAAATTCTCTCACATTCTCGCATTTATGTTCACAAAACAACATTTCTATTAGCTTTTTACAAACCTTGCCCCCAAGAAAGGATTGTTTTGTAATGCATAAAGTGCAATCTTACATGGAATACCAAAAAATAAAGCAGAAATGAGACAAAATGGGAGACTCACGGTGACTCGGCCGCTTCTTCTTCTTGTGACCGTTTTAGCTTGCATGTTGTCTTTCCCCATGATATTTGTTTCCACCCCTCTATTGCCTGCTATAATGGATATCATATCTTAGTATTCATATACGTTCATGCCATGAGGATAACCTTGACTCTGTGGCACTGAGTGATAGTGAATTATTAATGAAATACTGCGGTATTTCATTAGTAATTCACTATCACTCAGTGCCACGGAGTCGAGGTTATCCTTGAGGCACGAGCGTATATGAATACTAAGATATGATATCCATTATAGCATGCAATAGAGGAGTGAAAACATAAACAACATGATGAAAGTAACACGCAAGCAAAAGGGTCACAAGAAGAAGAAGAAGCGGCTGAGTGGCGGCGAGTCTCCCGCTTCGTCTGTGGCTCATCTCATCTCTGCGTTATTTTTTGGTATTCCATGTAAGATTTCACTTTATGCATTACAAAACAATCCTTTCTTCGGGGCAAGGTTTGTAAAAAGCTAATAGAAATGTTGTTTTTTTAACATAAATGCATTATATAAGACAGTAACACCACCTCCAGAGGTGGTGTTCCCAGCAACCTCAGAGCAACCTGATAGCAACCTTGTCACCGTCCCTCCACGCGTTCGTGGATGCCATTTTGCAGCAAGAGGTTGCTCTGACGTTGTTAAAGAATCTTGGATTCAGCTCCAGGAGCACTAGAGACAGAGGCGGGAAGCCAGCCAATCACAGCGAAACTACTGCGTTCGGTCCTTCACCCGGCAAATTCAAACCCAGAAAATTTGTTAAAACGGATGTGGTTGTACATTATGCGGATTTTTGGTCTAACTTTATATAGTACGTTAAACCGGAAATTCGTTAAACGAACGTTCGTTAAGCGGAGTATTACTGTGTGTGTATATATATATATATATATATATATATATATATATATATATATATATATATATATATATATATATTATATAAATAATTAACACAGAACACTTTTAAAATGATTGTTGAGTTGACTACAACCCACTCTCAATGCATAGAATCACAAGGATTATATGTAAGATATCTCTCTGGTACTAAATTGATCAGTTTATCAAAAAGCATGAAGTTCACTCCTTGGCAGAATCACTGTGGCAGATGAAAATGTGTCCAGGAGAATGAATCAGCACCATATAAATTGTCTCAATTCATCTGCTGTAAATGGTTATATTGAAATTAGCATGACAAATCAAAACAAATCATGAACTGTATTGATTCTTCATGAATTAAATAATTTTGATTCACTTGATGCAAAAGCTTGCATTTGACATATAATAAAACTAATATCAGAACATTGTAATGCTTCACAGGTAATGTTTGACAGGTCACTCACATCTCTCATTTGTCGTAGCACTTCCTGACGTCGCAACTCAGCCTCTCTTGCTGCCTCCATCTCAGGACCGGGCATTAACTTATCAGAGGCAAGGTAGGTAGCACTGGATGTATTCAGGAACTCTGAAGACAAATAGGAATTTTATTAAACTGTGAAGGCCTTGTTCTAATTTTTTTTTCTGCTATTGTGTCCATTTCTCTCTTTTTCTTGTTTTCCTTTTAGATAAATTATGGAATGTTACCAAGGTATTCCTATAATATAACCACTCTAAAACCAAGTTTTGGGTGCAGTCTAGTCTGGGATTTATCTAACTACAGTGTTGATGTTTCCTCTGCTTTGGTTAGTGAATGATGGCCTGACAGTTAAGTTTTGCCTGACTCATATGTGTGTTTATCTTGTAGCTTACAGGAGGAAAGTAATCTCACATTATCATCTCTTTATAGCCATTGTCCAGTTTGCACCTTCATAAGGTGATCTAAACTAATGGTATCCAATCATTTTGCCTGCATGCCATTTTGCCCTCACAATGGAGTCACTTCACCCACACTGTAGAGTCATTAGTTACAAGTCTCTCTCTCTCTCTCTCTCTCTCTCTCTCTTTTATTTAAACAGGTGATTATAACAGGTTGTATGTTACAAGGGACAGTTTAGTATGGCTGCGCTAAAGCTCATCCTTGCCATTGGTGAGCTATCTTAAAGCTACCGCCCCTACATTATATACAAATTATAATGTAGTAATAAACTGACTTAATTTTAGTAAATAATATTAGATAAACGCTTAAAATACTATGTACATCCTAGGCTGAAGCATTATATACAAGATTTACATTAAGTAGGGTGTAGACGCAGCCATCTATAGGCTGCTACCTTAACTTGCTGTGTGGACAGGCCCGTCACATCCACATCAGTAGTGAACACGTTCCACCACACCACTGCTGCTGATGTAAAGGCATCCTGGTGAGTAGAGCTGTGGGACCTCGGGACTTCCAGGAGGAGATCACTGGCCAACATCGTCCTTGTGTCAACCTCATATCTCCTCCAGGTGGCCTCCAAGTCCGTCAGGAGGGGAATGCACTGCAGTTGTGCCTTGTGTAGCACGGTCAAGGTGGCAACTCACCTGTGGTGCTTGAGGCTGTCCCTCAGGTTGTGCCGCTGATGTTCCTCTTGCTGTTGCTGCTGCTTTTGTTGAGGTTGTCTGTGCTGTTGCTGCCTCTGCCAGTGTGGATGGTGTTGTTGATGGTGTGTAGTGCCACTAATCAAGCACTCTGTCCGACGCTGCACTTTAGCAGGCTGAGGTGGCAGTGGGCACTTGACATCCAGGTAAGAGGGGTGTATTCCATGATAGGTCTTACTTGGGCCTTGTAGAGTGTGAGGAGGCCGTCAGCATGGAGGAGGTGTTTCATCCGGCATAGTAGATTTACCTTAGAGAGGCGCTCCGCGCCACCTTATCCAGGTGGCGGTCGAACTGCAGCCGGGAATCCACCTCCACCCCAAGGATTTCAATGCTATCCTGCAGAGGGATGGTGTCTGGCCCAAGCCGCAACCTTCCGCGCAGATGGTCAGCTTCTCCCTGTGAGCAGGTGACCACCATGGCCTGGTTTTTCTCAGGGGCAAACTTGACTTGCCACCTTTCTCCCCAAGCTATGATGTCCTGTAGCTGCCTATTGACTGCCTGCAGCACATTCTGGGCTTCTCCCCTCTTGTAAGCCCAGGAGAGGGTGCAGTTGTCTGCATGAGCAACAGCTTTGGGAGAGCTCTGCAGTAGATCATTAAAATAGATTTTTCACATACAACCTGCTTCTTATATATTAGCATTTACAATGCTCCCTATTACCCAGCCATCTATTCCACATTCAAAACTTTTGTCTATTCTACCCTGGTAACCCCTGGCAACTTACGGCAACACTATCTCCCTCAGCCAGTCACGTCATTCTTTCTTGAGACGCGCTTGCGTGCGGACTCAGTTACAGTGCTCTGGAACACTTTTTGCCTAGCTGTTTCCTCCACGGTGGACCTGTTTGCAATAATGGCTGACCATCAGGAAGTTCAGGTTGGCTTGTCGTCGTCTTTTCCTTCTTATGGCGACGGCGAGTATGTCCGCAGCGGTGACTGTGGTGTTGGCGGCAGCCAGGACTCAACCGCCATGCCACCGACTCACCGCTGGGCTCTTCATCACCTCTTTCCATGGCCTCACATGTTGTCAGGAGAGTCTGTACTTCGTCTGGATGCAGGAGAGTCCTTGGAAGTGCCCACAACGATCCACACTCTGTATGTATTGTCTGCCGTGATGGTTTCTGTGATGTAAACAACAGATGTCGGGAGTGTGCTGAGTGGAGTCCCAGGCTGGTGCTCAGTTCCCGTAAGTACCAACTGATTTTACAGAAGAGGCGAGACTATAAAGCTAGGAAGAAAACCTCTAACCCTTCAGGCCAGTCTCAGGAGCTTTTTGCCAAATGTTCTGATTCTTGTGGCATGGTCCTGTCCCCCACCGCTTCAGGATCAGACAGGGATTCGGTGCCTGGATCAGTGGGGCCTGAGGATTCGATTTCTCAGATTCCGGGATCCAAAGTGTCTCCTTGGGATAAGTCAAGTTTTTTTAAGGAGTTTGCTGCTTTCCTCGGGTTTCAGGAAGGCAGTAAATATGTTTCCTTCCCTGATATGGTATCAGCTATGGTGACTAAGGAAGTAGAGGGCAGGTTAGCTCCTAATACCACCTCTCTTACAGCTGCCCCCTCGCTCTCGGTTCAAGGTGCGGTGCAGTCCGCTACCAACCCCCCTCCCGGCCTCAGCGCAAGGCAGAGTGTGAAGTCACTCCTAGCTGACGTGCCGGCGGGGGGTAACCGGGAGCAGGAGAGGCCCGGGGATGAGTTAGGATTAGATCAGGCTGTCCCTCCGCTGGATCCATGGGGGAAATGCTCTAGGACCCCTAAGGATCATCCATGGAGGATCAAGCAATCCCGTCCTGAGGTGGGGGGAGATCTGGATCCTTCACATGTAGGATCTCCTTCAGGACGGGGTCAGGGCAGGAACAGGCGTGTGTGTCCAGTACAACGCCTCTGCCCACAGACCCTGGGTGAGGGTCCAGCTGTGCAACACCAGGGCGCTTTGACTGAGGACTCGGTCAAGCCCACACAGCTTGAGAGGGGTGCGATCCATGCCATGCCTCCCGTCCCCTCTCGGTCCACAAGGCACACAGGAGCGCCAGGTACAGACGCCACCTCCTATGCCTATTTCCACCATGAACAGTTTCACCCTGTTGCCCCTCACCCTGAAGCAACAGTATATGTTCTAGGATCACTACAGGATCCAGGATCTTCTCTGCATACTGGAACCCGAGGTCCATCAGGAGATCCAGGGTTGCCAGGTGTCCCCTCTTCTGGATACTTTGAAGATCACGGCGTAGATTCTTCTGAGGAGGAAGCTGACACAAGGGTTAACAAAGAGACTGTTTCCCCTCCGATCTTTCAATCCATGATGGAATACATTGCCCAGTGTTTTCCGTAGGCTCTTGGATATGTGGAAGGATCTCATTGCCCAGTGCCCCCAGGGGAAGTCAGGATGGTGGAGGATAAACGCATCCACTTTACCAGGGCACAGCCAATGGACTTTTCTCTACAGGCCGCCACCAAAGCTCTTCGTTGTGCTAATGAAGGCTCCCGGCCATCACTTGCTCGCTACCCTTCCGGTCGGTACAGGAGGATCAATGGGGTCAGTGGACATGAGTTTGCTGAGAAAGCAGCCAAACTCAACACAGACTTAGCCCTCGCCCTCACCACTAAGGGTAAAGACCCGCAGGTGGTGGTACAGCATGCAGATATGTCTCGCCTGTAAGGTATCTTAGCATGCCAACGTGAGGCAAAGAATTTTCTGTTTTGGGCTATTGGCGCCTTTTACAGACTGGTTTCCTCTTTACAACCAGATCAGGAGAAGCTCTTAGCTGACCAACTGTTCCGCAGCATTGTTTGCCATGGTGGATACAGCTCAAGATTCGGCTTTCGCTCTAACTAATGTCAAGGTCATGAGACGGGAGGCGATTCTCTCTCACCTTCCCCCTGTTTTTAAGACTGCTACCAAGGTTGATCTCAGGAAGTCAGCTATTGACTCGGCCTTCCTCTTCGATGAGGACAAAGTTAAAGAAGCTCTTCGGGTGGCAGATAAGGCTGCTTCCATCTCTTTCCAGCAAGCAGCAGCTCGGGCACTGGTTAAGCCAAGGCCAGCTACTGGCACCCCAATGGTGGATCGTGGTTCTTGCCCAGCGCCCACTGGTGATACTTCTCACCGGACTTCGCTTTCCACAAGGCGCATAGACCCGGCCTCTCGTTTAAGAACACCGCAACATCAGAGGTCTTCCTCTAGTCTTCCTTCTGCTTCTCGCCCTAAGAAGATGGGGAAGTTTTTTCGGAAGTAGATCAGCCGCCTTCCCAGATTCCAGTAGGAGGTTGCATGGCCAAGAATCTAGACAGTTGGATGGCAATTGGAGCAGAGGCATGGGTTCTCTCCATCCTCCATGAAGGTTACAAGATCCCTTTCACATCTCTTCCACCAGTCACCTCGGCACCTTTGGGGTTTCGTTCTTACCCCCCGGGTTCCGAGTAGGGCAAGGCACTAGAATCCGAGGTCCAACATCTGTTGACAAAGGGAGCAATAGAGGAGACATCTGCAAAACCAGGTTTTTACAGTCACCTATTTGTAGTGCCCAAGAATACAGGAGGCTTTCACCCAATCCTCGATTTATCCACGCTGAATCGTTATGTGACTACCACTCCCTTCAGGATAGAAACAGTGAGGACGGTTATGTCCGCCATCCACTGACACGACTGGATGACTGCCATCGATCTCCGGGATGCTTATTTTCAGATCCCAGTCCATCCAGACAGCCGCAAGTATCTTCGCTTTATATGGAGAGGGCGTCACTTCCAGTTCAGGGTTCTTTGTTTTGGCCTCTCCACGGCCCCTCAAGTTTTTACCAGGATGATGGGTCCAGTTTCAGTGGCTTCATATCAACAGGGAATTCGCCTCCTCCGTTACTTAGATGACTGGCTACTGTTAGCTCACTTGGAACAGACGGCACTCGAGGCAACCAGATACCTTCTACGTCTGTGTGCATCACTGGGAATCCAGGTAAACTGGGAAAAGTCATCGCTTACACCCTCCCAGACAAGGATTTATTTGGGGATGGAGATTCGCTCTCCTCTTTTGAAGGTTTTCCCGACACAACAACGCCTAGAGAATCTACAACATCAAATCAAGACTTTCCTAAGTGTTCAGTCCCCTCCAGCAAAGGCTTGGTTAACCCTCTTAGGCCACATGTCCTCTCTGCTGTATCTAATTCCTGGGGCAAGACAGAGGATGCGCAGCCTTCAATTTCGCCTTTCCCAATTCTGGGATCGACAGTCTGACGGAGACGACCTACCAGTTACTTGGGACTTCGAAATCCCACACCACAACTTCCTCCCTGTATATTCCTTGGTCTCGCCTCACCCATGGCGAGTATCCGGGAATTTTGTCACATGTTGTGATGTAGCTTTTGTCAAGGAAGGTCTCTACAGCCACTACTACATCCACCTGATGTCTGAGGATGAATGTGTGTGTTAGTTCTCCCACGTTTGTCCTAAATCCCCTCACGTTAGCTGAGAGGACCATGATACTGCTGGCGTCCATGATACCTATCAGGCAGCTATTTGTGGGGGAAGATGGGGCTGGACCCAGGGCGTGGTAGACACAAAACTTGTTGACAGTCATGGGTACACTTACAACAACAAAAAATTGGCAATCAGATGTAACTTACTGGCAGTGTACTGTTCAACCTAAAAGTAACTTGTTCAAGGCATAAGCAACTCAGAGAAATGGATAATTTGTAAAGAATAACTTATGTTACAATCATCCACCACCAACAGGCTTCGCTACTGCCACTATAGTAACATTACAGGTAAAGAAACTGGCAGCATAAGACCTGTTTAATCCAGCATCTGCTATAGTGGATGGTGTTCTTCTACAAGAGATAGGAAATACACCATGCCCTACTCTGCCTAAGCCAGAGCATTTGGCAAGAACAGCAAACAGACAGAGACAAAATTTATTACCGATAGAGCCTAAAACCTGAATTTTTAACTCAATGCATCTCATATTCCTGATGACTTTCTTAGAAGTAACATATTGGTTCATGAATGCTATCACTTGGTTAGGTTTAGGTTAGGGTTAGGTTAGTGTTGGGGGGGGATCTAGGGGGGTGCAACACCCCCGGTTAGGTAAGGTCACATTAGGTTAGGTTTATGTTAGGGTTAGGTTAGTGTTGTAGGGGGGTCCGGGGGGCTAGTTAGGTTACGTTAGGTTAGGTTTATATTTGGGTTAGGTTAATGTTGTAGAGGGGTTCCGGGGGGGCACAGCCTCCCCCGGTTAGGTTAGGTTTTTGTCCTTAGATTTTTTTTGGATCGCCATATCTCGCCTCTTTTGGCTCCCCCCCAAAAACCCCCGATTCCCCACAATCCCCCAAGCTTGTTGGGGGGGAGAAGGGGGGAGGGGAGAGGAAAGGGGGGAGCAGTGGTTCTGTAGTTTTACCGGGTTAGGTTAGTGTCCTCGAGGGGTGGGGGGCGGGGGGGCGCATCCCCACCAGCCAAGAATACGTTAAGTTAGTGTCCTAGAGGGGGAAGGTTATGTTATGTAAAACTGCCCTGCATTTAGGGGTATTTTCCAAGATTTGGAAAAATTTCCTTAGATTTTTCAGTCTATATATCACTAAAATATGCCTCCCCCCGCCTTAAAACCCCCGATTCCCCACAAGCCCCCAAGCTTGCTGGGACTGGGGAGGCATGACATAAGAATATATAAGGAGGTGCTATTGGTAAGATTTACCGAGCCTTTTTGTTTAGTTAACACTGGTTAATGTGTTTCTACTTACCTCTCGTCATCCCATCGTTATCATTGAAGGAAAAATTAGAATTGTTATCATCTAAGCCAAATTTTCTCGATCCAGAAGCCATTTGGAACTTGTTTATGCTCACACAGGTGACACAGAACACTTATAAAGACTGGCAAAGGAAAGCAACACAACGATATGGAGGAAGGACTCTTGAATCTAGAAGCACTCTTTGTTTACTAAGTTCGGTCAGCTGATCATGACTAAAGCTGAGCGACGGACGTATAACAAATCGGAATGTTGGAAGTACGTACTACAAGCTATAAGTACCTATCTAGGTATTAGTAGGTAATCCACTACGTGATATTTTATACGTTCCTGGATAATGTTTGACTTTTTTACCAGTCCTTAATCACGCCAGTAATTTAATTTTTTATCTATTTTTTTTTTAATGATGAGTTTGATATGAATTTGACACATTTTTGACGAAAATGGATATCATTTAATTTTCCTATTACCTAATCCATGTTCGACCTAAGAGTAAGGAGGATTACGTACCTAGAAAAAGAAAAGGCTGTCTGACACAAGAATGAAGTCCAAATCGAATTGATCATAAAAACTCAGAAAAAAAGTCAAATCACCACGATAATGTTAAATGTGTCCTTCATTTCTCTTAATTGAGGATAAAGACTGAATAATTATACCACTATGCCTAAGCATTGTTCGTCTGAACCGCGGCGTGTTGAACTACTCCCACTTAATTACTAAAGAATATGAGGGTCTGTTTGAAAGTTATATGTCCGAGCCAAGGAAGCAAAGATACCAGTATTATTAACATGAGGGATGGAGCCATTCCACATGATTCCAGTTCCAACCCAGACAGACAGCCACAAGAGACAGCAACACCTCTCAAACTCTCAGACGTCAGCTCGAAACATGTAAACGAAACATTCCCGGATGCCCATGGTTTTATTGGCATACTGTGCTACAAGTTACGAACAAAATGTGTACGATGAAAAGCTCGCACTGAATTGAAGATGCATTTTTTTTTTTTTTTTTTTTACATAGGGAAAAGAAAAATAAAGGCCAACTTGAGTGTTGGCTCTCTAAAAGGTGGAAAAGCGTCAGCCAAAACTTGAGCCCTAAAGATGTTACAAAGCATATCATTTTTTTTTTCTTTTAGAATACCTTTACTAATCGAAAATCCACTAGTGTGTTTAGAAACGAGATTAAGCTGACACTGCCGGTCGGCGTTTACTTTGTAAGAAAATGTGGTCATTTGTGGTGCAAAGCAAATATATATATATATATATATATATATATATATATATATATATATATATATATATATATATATATATATATATATATATATATATATATATATATATATATATATATATATATATATATATATATATATATATATATATATATATATATATATATATATATACACACACACACACGCCGGGTAGCTCAGTGGTTAGAGCGCTAGCTTCACAAGCCAGAGGACCGGGGTTCGATTCCCCGGCCGGGTGGAGATATTTGGGTGTCTCCTTTCACGTGTAGCCCTTGTTCACCTAGCAGTGAGTAGATACGGGATGTAAATCGAGGAGTTGTGACCTTGTTGTCCCGGTGTGTGGTGTGTGCCTGGTCTCAGGCCTATCCGAAGATCGGAAATAATGAGCTCGTTCCGTAGGGTAACGTCTGGCTGTCTCGTCAGAGACTGCAGCAGATCAAACAGTGAAACACACACCGCGTAGTGTAGTGGTTAGCACGCTCGACTCACAATCGAGAGGGTCCGGGTTCGAATCCCGGAGGCGGCGAGGCAAATGTGTGGCTCCTGTTCACCTAGTAGGTAAGGAATGTAACTCGAGGGGTTGTGGCCTCGCTTTCCCGGTGTGTGGAGTGTGTTGTGGTCTCAGTCCTACCCGAAGATCGGTCTATGAGCTCTGAGCTCGCTCCGTAATGGGAAGACTGGCTGGGTGACCAGCTGACGACCGACGTGAATTACACACACACACACCGTTATAATGGAGTGGCTGAAGTCGTAGCTGTATGGCGGAAAACCCGTAAGATTAAAGAACGCGGGCACGACGGTAAATAAAGGAGTGCACACATAAACGCAGGTTTTGAGTGAAAATAAAGATATAGTAGGAGGAAACAGAAAAGTGACACCACAGTTGTTTCAAATATCTGTATTATTGAGGAAAAGATGAAATTCATCAAAAGTGGAGCTTTACAGATTGAAAATCAAATCCAAAATCACGTACGAATGTTGCAAAGTTAATGAAAAGTTGAGTTTGATATCAAAACATTTATAGGATTGATACTGGTAGAGCAGTCTGCCCAGAGGACATATGTAAATCAAAATATCTGTTTCATTTAGAAAATTTATTAATGCATGTCACTGTCATCACTGCCATCATTATCTAAAGAAGGCTTGCTTGCAGCTGTCTTGAAATTCAATTTCCTTTTTACTCTGTTCTTTTTAAGCATTACACATCATACACAACCACAGAACACTATTCTTTAAGGCTAACCAACCAGTTTGATTTATTCCTGACAAGAATTGCTGCAGAAAGACAAATGAACCACTGAATCATGAACACCAGACATGTCTTCACTGCTGACATCACTGAGCAATTACATCACAATCAATATCATAAAAGTGGTAAAAGTGACTCATTAAGTAAATAACAACCATGTTTGATAGCACTGAGGGCCAATACTGTAACATACATGAAACACATTTTTCAAGATTGTCCAGTAATATTTGAAGCTCAAGGCAAGAGCAGGAGGAAGATTGGTTGTTTAAATCTGTTCTCTTTTGAAAGATTAAAATTTCACATAATTTTGTATCCATGGATCCAGTCACATAAGCAGAACCTTTGTCAAATTTCAGTTTTCCAGAGAGAGAGAGAGAGAGAGAGAGAGAGAGAGAGAGAGAGAGAGAGAGAGAGAGAGAGAGAGAGAGAGAGAGAGAGAGAGAGAGAGAGAGAGAGAGAGAGAGAGAGAGAGAATCAATAGTGTAATTCCATGTCCCAGACCTTTCAAATTTAATTTCAGTTAAATATTTTAACTTTAGTTATGCAATAATTTTTACACCAAGCAGGGTGCATGCTCTCAAAAGTACCAATGAAAAAGAAAGCTTAATACTTAATAACTGGAGAAAAAAATTCATATTATACTAGTAAATAGTCAGCTTCTTGCACTATATATGCTGTAATTTGGTTGATGCTTCTTTTGCCGTTATACTACTATTTTCTCCACACGATCTGGAGTTTAAGTCACTTCCTTTTTTGAACCAATTGTTATGAAATGTATATATATATATATATATATATATATATATATATATATATATATATATATATATATATATATATATATATATAGTAAAAGCTGGAATCCAACAATGAGGTTTTGCAATACTTGATTTAAATTAGAAAAATTCTGATAAAAGATGCAAAATTTTATGAAACATGAATTATGTAAAATAAGTACCACTACATGACCACAAAGGAACAATTTAAACTATCCCTTGAATTAGTCAGTACCCAAAGCTATCAGTTCACCCTACTGTAGATGGTGACTTGGGGGCTACTTCTGGAGAGACCAGCTCATTGTGGCAAAGCAAACACATACACCAATACAAAAGAGGTCAGTCATCCACTTGCTGAGTGGGCCATAACTTTGGGTTTTGACTATACAAGTGTGTTGCATCTTCAGATGCAGACTTCACAAATGATCTTTTAGAATATCAACTTACAGTATGTGATACAAACATAAGTCACACACAATTACATATTTCAAATACTAATGTTTAAGGATCCGATTCATAGTTAATGGTGATGATTGCCTCACATAATTTTAGCCATGACATGATCTGCTTATACATAATATATCTATGAATTATTTAAAAATTTACAACAAATGTTCAACATTTGGCATTTAAAAATCAGCTTCAAATTGTACTGGACATGACAAAATGCCGTATTACACAGGACAGCCTCACCACCCCCAAGGCAAGGCAAGGCAGTGCCACACCACAGGTTCACTCAAACATCTGAGTGTCAAGCAAACACAGTGGAAATGGTTATAAAAGCACACAACCACATTTCAGGGAGGGCAGGGCTTAGGCATCTTACAACATTTTCATTCTTGTAAAAATTTGTAAATTTCAGCCCAGTAGCATGACTCATTGTAATTCCTGGCTCTAAGTATTTACTGATGTAATGATGAAATGCTAACTGTAGTATGGTACACATGCATCAAACTTTGGTGACTGAAACTTGTCATATGCTTACAACACACCTTATGAAGAGCTTGGAAAATCTTCATTTGGATCCCTTTGATAAATAAAAAAAAAAATAATAATAATAATAATAATAAAAAAAAATAAATAAATAAAAAAAAATAATAAAAAAAAAAATAAATAAATAAATAAACAATAAAAAAAAAAAAAATAATAATAATACAGCTTGTTACATCATAGAAAACACTGAACATCAACATAAAAAATTATACATATAAGGTATCATTATTCATTCATTGTTTCTTGCGAACCAAATTAATAATAAAAAATTAAATAAAACTGAAGATTTTTTTTTCTGGAAAGATGGTTGTTTAAGTCAACATATTCTTCTGCACTGATTTGTCTAGAAAGCACCTCAGGATTACTGTGAGGACTCCTGACAGCACACAGGAGCACTGATGGTCGCTGGTCTGATTGAGCAGGAAACAACAGATCCTGTATCATAGTGCTACCCAACACAGTACCTCACAACACAGATTCGGGAATTAATGACTGAATCGGTATTTCATGTATAAAACTGTCATTCTACTTCTATAAGAAAAATGCAAGAAAAATATAGTATCACAGATGAACCCCACAATAGGAATTTAGGCTTTGCTGTTCAGGTTGCTCTTCATTACGGGTGACTTGAAAAGTTGATTAGCTGAATGATAACATGGTCATACATAAGTGAATATCATGCAGTTCTATGGCAATGAATTCCTCACACTACACAGACAAGAAGGGTTATTCATTTCACTTAGAGAGAAAAAAATCTAGCAAATTTGGTGTTCTCTTTAAAAAAAGTTTCCTAGAGAATAAAAGACAAATTTGGGTATATTTTTTGTAAATATTCAATGTAAAGAATGAATTCCATTCTTGCTGTCATCTGAAGTGACTGACCATAAAGATAGTTTTCTCTATGGAATACTGCATCCACTATGTTACCATGGAGAAAGTACTTATGATAGTGATATTCAAATAGTCTGGTGGAAGAGAAATGCTATAGCTGCTTTGATGCTGTGCTTTGTAGTAAAATACAAGAGTAAAATACACTATTATTTCTTCCATAATAGTCAAGTAAATATGTATTACATTTAAAATACATTATGCAATGAAGTTTCCTCAAAACACACATCATAGCACCTGGTGCATTCTGCACATAATCACTTCCAACTTTGCCTTACAAAGCTGGAATGACATCTCCCCTGAGCCACTGCCCACCCTCAAACCTCTCAACAATCACATTATGGACAATTCTCAGCAAAGATACAAAGTTTGTGGGTGACAAACAATATAAGTCTTAAAAAATAATAGTTTAGCTTTTAGCCCTGTTACCAAGACTACAGGTGGGGTGCATTTGACAGTTATGAGCACAAAAAGAAATACACAATAAACTGTTAAGAATATTTCCATTCTGCTATGTCAGGAGGCCTCTAAGGCAGGTGACAGCCAAGAGGGGCCACCAACCGTGCCAGTGACACAGGTGCTGGGCCACTTACAATATAATGCCATTTGGAGATGACGCCACACATCTTCCAATTCATCATGGCTACATATGCCTTTACTCAAATGTAAAGATTATTATTGTCATTATGTATAAAATGTACACATGCTTATCCACTATAATTATGTACATGGAGTGGTGCCACCGATCTATTTAGAGCCGAGATCAGTGTTGGTCAACAAAGTGTGACAGACGAGGATGTAATGTATTTTCATAGAGGAGGCCATGGCGTCGCAGCGTTGCAGCGGCGAGGCACTGGAGGGAGGTGTGTTGCAGGGGATTGATCAGCTGGTGGAGGCGCTGACCCCTGGATGCCCTGATGGAGGCAAAACTCTGTCCTGAACGGTTGAGGGTGTCGAGGTGAGCGCCAGCTGAGAGCAAGGCCATGAGGAGGTCACGGCGGCACTGCTTGTTGCTGGCCAGGGTGTGGAGGGGTGTGTTGCCCTGGTGATCAGTGGCACAAGGGTCAGCACCCACTTCCAGCAGGAGAGAGACCACTTCTGCACTTGGAAAGGTGCAGATGGGAAACCTCCCAATGGTGGCTGAGGAGTCCCGGGAGCAAGCAAGGTGGAGTGGAGTGACACCTCCAGACCCACGTGGATCCAACCGGACCAGATCATACACTGCTTTTCTCATAGCATGGCACTGCAAGGGTGTCAAGCTCGGTCCTAGTTTGGTGAGGAGGCATACCAGGTGCATTGTGATTACCAGTGTGCGGTGGAAATAGGTGGTATCTCGCTCCCCACCACCACTTGCCAGCATGCCTCCATAGCTAGTGACACCCTTATTGAGTTGAGACATGCCCACCTCTACCTCTCTTAAACACTTTTCAAACACACGCATCATATCGCAGAAGTTGACCACTGGTACCCTCCTTCCCCGGTTCTTGGCTTCGCTCATCATGAATGAAAACAGTTCTGCAAAGGACACAAATGAGCTTTGGGTCATGGGGCTCAGGGGCTCTAAGATCTTTTGCTGCATGTCCAGAGCATACATCCAAAGGGTAATGCAGCGGTCAAAGTTGCCAGTGTCTGCATATACAGCACCTCGATACCGAATGTAATAGCTGGTGTCTGGATGTGCAGGTCCCAGAATCCTCTCACGTACCAACAGTGCTTGCATCCTCATCTCATCTGGGTCTGAGATGATTTCTTCTAGTTGATGTAGTGTCATGACTTCTATAGAGTTTTCATAAGCAGCAATAGGAGACTGTTGTACTGGCTTTGGGTAGATCATTTCTCCATTATCATATCTGCAATGCATCATCCGATAAATATGTCATACTATGTATGTATACTATACTTGTTGAGCTGATGTACCCAATTTTACAACTGGGACAACAAAATTTATGCACTATGTTAGAGCTCAAGGGATCAGGTAGCCTGTCCTTATGTCTAAACAGAGATCCAATAGTATTTGTATTTACAAAAATAAATCTAAAGGTTAAATATGGAACCTTTAGATTTATTTTTGTTAACACAAATACTATTGGATCTCTGTTTAGACATAAAGACAGGCTATCTGATTCCTTGAGCTCTAACATAGTATATAAATTTTGTTGTCCTACTTGTAAAACTGGGTACATTAGCTCAACAACTGCTGAAACTTGAAATTACGTATGTGTGAGCACAAGGGTATCTCATTTAGAATAGGCAAACATATCTCAAATCCAGACTTATCTGTCATAAGAAAACACTCAAGAGAGTTAGATCATGCTTTTTGGGAAAAGGATTTAAAAATTCTGAATAAAGCTAAGACATTATCTGAACTGAAAATTGCTGAATCACTTTGTGTTTATAAATATAAGCCTAAACTTAATAGTTAAGAAACATCCATACAATTAACTGTAATTCCATAGTTTCATACCCACGTCACATCAATTTTTGTTTTCTTTTAGGCTCTCTGGTTTTTATTTTCTTAACTAATGTTTTTTACAGTTTTTATTAGCTTTTATAAAGTAACCCCCTTATTTTACTTTGTACAAATGACTAGGGAATTAAAATGTACTTTTATTAGAATTGTGTGGATCAGGCAGATGTGATAGATGTCGGTGCTAGGACTAGGGTAAATAAAAGATTTTGTTGTCCAGGACCTCTTTGTCCCAAAAATCTTTGGAGGGTGAAAAAATTTCCCTCAATCATTCTATGCAAGTGTTTCAGTGTCTGAAGATGGGATTATGTTTGTCCCCAAATGTCACAAGAGTTTAAATAGAAATGGTGATTTTACTGTGACTTTTCTTCAACCTCTCTCTCTCTCTCTCTCTCTCTCTCTCTCTCTCTCTCTCTCTCTCTCTATATATATATATATATATATATATATATATATATATATATATATATATATATATATATATATATATATATATATATATATAATCATGATGAGGTGATACCAACATCTCTTACTAAAAACAAATCCAAAAGTGTATGTAAATGATAGTGGGAAATTATCATGCTATCTACCACACAATTACTGAAATCGATCAAATAAATGTAAAAATAGGCATGTGTAAGAGGTATGAGAACTAGAGTACACACAAATCCACACCTGTATAAGTGCCCCCTCCTCCCAAAGAAAAAAGGAAATAAAAAAGAAAGATAAATATATAAACAAATGACATAATTTGATAAAACTAGGAAACATTTCTGCACCAAATAGTCTCACCAACTCACCTCTCAGACATGGCCATCTTCCAGAACCTAAGAGCTCCAAGCATGTCTCTCTTTTTGTCAACATATGTAGCACCGAGTAATTCCAAGGCATCTATTTTGTCTTTGCGGGAGACCAGGTCTGTCCGTGAGATTAGGTACTCTACGATGTGTGTGTGGCCCGTGACACTGGCTGCTAGCAATGGTGTCATCCCTGAAATGATAGCATCAACGTCAATATTGAATGGATGACTTTTCATTTTCTTCAGATGAAATGTTTTCATGAGATATAAAGGAGGTAGGAGAGAGAGAGAGAGAGAGAGAGAGAGAGAGAGAGAGAGAGAGAGAGAGAGAGAGAGAGAGAGAGAGAGAGAGAGAGAGAGAGAGAGAGAGAGAAAGCACAATTTCTATTCTATGTATACAAATGAGAAGCCATATTTATTAAAAAAACAAAATAATAATAATAGAATAATCTAGCTTTTCGTTAATAATGTACAGATTCTTATAAATGATATTTTTAGCAAATATTTACTCTTGCCCTTTATCAACATATCTTGGCACACTTCATACTTTTAGAAATACTCATTACAATTGTAATATTTCAATGTGTGTAAAGCATGTATATATACAATGTATACATTAATTGTACATTCATACTCATATTACTACACACACATACATACATATACTGCAAGTCAATAGAAAGCACTTGATTTTTGGTACTTTAGAGTTTGAACTCACCATAAGAATCTACATCCATTTTAGCATTGTGGTCTAATAGCAGCTTCATTATGTCCAGAGAACCTGACTCCGCACAATCATGTAGCGCAGTGTTTCCTTTTACACTCTTGCGGTTCACATTAGCAGTAATTTCTATGAGGTATTTGGCAATATCGAAGTGGCCCTTGTAGCATGCAATCATAAGACACGTGTGGCCATGGCGATTGGCAACCTCGATGTCTGAAAAGTGCAATGGAATAAGTATGGCTGATGGAAAGATGTATCTGCAGAGCATGCAGCATATTATTTCAGTCAATAATGAAATGTATTGAAGAAATTATCATAATTATCAGAGTACTGCTGTATGAAAAAATATTCATGAATTGAAAGCAACATAACATCAAATAAAGATGAAAATTAAGGTTGATTCATGATAAACATATAAAAATAAGCAAGGAAGGAGTATTACAAATTGAAATTAAATAAGGTAAATATTTAATGGGAGTGGTAATGTACTAAATACATTCTTGCATCGTCAACAAAATGCTGATACATAAAATTATTTGAGTAACTGCTATTTTCACACAATGAAGACTGGAGGTAATCATAAGCTACTGAGACACAATCATGCAATGTGGAATAGAAGTTTCTTCTCACAAAATAACAAAATAAATACTGCAAAACCATTTTAGTATAAAATTTTCCCAGCCTTCCTGTTTTGGCCACTCTGATATATGTTGGAGTCAACACAAAATAGACTTGGAGGGCAAGGAAACAAACACAACAAACATATGGTTGTAATCTATGATTTGCATCAATCTAAAGTCTAAACTGATAATTCATCAGACTTTGCCTTCTCACCTGAATTATGTTCCACTAGATACTTGACGATCTCAAAGTGACCGTCAAAGCAAGCTGCTCTGAGGGGGGTGGAGTTGGTCTTTGTGGTGGCATTGACATTGGCGCCCTTCTCCAACAGGTAGGACACAACGTCGAGGTGGCCAGCTGCTGCGGCGCACCATAGTGGGGGGGCTCCATCTATGGTCTCGCCATCAAACACAACTGCAAAAATAAAGTTTGCTATCAAACCTCAAGAAGAATTTAACATTAGCATTACTGGGCAGTTATCATTAATCAACAATGTCTAAGAAAGCGACCACCTCTGTAACAGCTACTACGCACTTCTACATCTCGCTAAGTAAAGTGCCACGTCATGTGGTAAAATTTAGTATAAATATATAAATCTCAACATTAAATACATACAGGACCAGCAGTTCACACAACTATTCTTAAATTATTTTCACCATTGTTCCATTAACCAATATACCATGAGCAGCAGTTGACGGCACATTCAAAGACTAATACAGTGACGTACTTACAAGGAAAGTAAATAAGAGCAGTAGACTATAAGCCAAAGGGAAATAATAACATCTGTTGCACTCTTTTTAGTTATCCTTATACAAGAAGTGTGATGTAAACCTGATTAAATTGACCATCCCAAATGGAGATTAAAAAATTTCTACGGAACTCCAGTAATTAAACTTATATACTGGTAATGTATTTATGTGTGAAGTGGGCAATAATTGACTAACGCTACCAACAGCACGGTAAGTTCCATCACCCGGCAGGCCAACAGGTCATCACTAGCAGACCCACTCACTTTACATCATCAGTCATCACCACTGATGACAAGCATCATGTTCATTGATTTACTGATGGTCAATAACACCACTTCTCAATATCTGCCCCAGTTCTTGTTCCTAAAGCTTGGCGTCCTCTTTGCGCAGTACCTAATCGTATAACATGCTTACATTTATTATTACTATTATTATTTTTTTTTTTGTGTTGTGTTGTGTTGTCTGATGTCTTCACTGATTTCACAGTAATGGTTGCACCCAAAATAGCAACATTGTTTTTGTTCTTCAGTATGTATTCACATTTGAGGGAATAAAGTGAGAATGTTCCAATGATTAAATAAATAATCGAAAATACAAGTGAATGAAAAAAAAAAAAAAAAAAAAAATGTGGGTGCGTGCGTGTGTGCGCGCGGGTATTTTACCCAATATCAATCGTCACAGCATTTCTTTCTCTCTCTCTCTCTCTCTCTCTCTCTCTCTCTCTCTCTCTCTCTCAGCATATACCACGCACTGTCTCTCTTGTGTGCACTTGACCCGCAAGGTTAAAGTGTGCCTTATGTTTTGTTTAGCTTTGTAAATTCAACTGATTTATTCTCTTGTATCCAGGTCACGGTATGTATGTCCACCGACACACACACACACACACACACACACAGTCGGGCAACATAACGAGCACTGGTGTAATCACAGAGTCCTCATCGATCCATCGCCATCCAAGCTGGGCCATCTAGCGCCAGGACGCCACTCAGCTGATGGACCAAGGGAGCTATAGGAAACTCGACGGTGGGACGCGCCTTGCTCACTTGTGCTGTTATTCTGAAAATTTTAGTTTTCTAACCCAGACCATTTCTAAAGAACACTAAGATGATTAGGTGGATTCTCATGAATGTTTCTCCTATTATCAAAGTGCAAATCTTGTTGATCTGTCATTACAGTCGTAAGAAATATTCTTAAAAACCCATGTAAACCTTTTGAAGGTATAGGGGGAAGCGGCGCAGAAGCGTTTCCGAATATTATGCTCCTTGGCTTACGTATGCTTAAATAATGTCTTTGCCGTGTGTGTGTGTGTGTGTGTGTGTGTGTGTGTGTGTGTGTGTGTGTGTGTGTGTGTGTGTGTGTGTGTGTGTGTGCATGAAGGCAAAAATAGCACATCCCCGTAGTATCTTCAGCGTGGATAGCTGAACTGTCTTTTTTTTTTTTTTTTTTTTTACATTACAAGGGCACTGGCCAAGGGCAAACAAAGTGTTGGAAAAAAAAAAATCCCGCTGGTTGCCAGGCCCTGTTAAGATGAAAGTAGAAAGAGAAAAACAAAAAATCTAAAAGGAGGGTCCAGTTAACGTAAGAGGTGTCTTGACACTCCTCTTTTGAAAGAGTTTAAGTCATAGGCAGGTGGAAATACAGACACAGGTAGAGAGTTCCAGAGTTTACCAGTGTAGGGAATGAAGGAGTGAAGATACTGGTTAACTCTTGCATTAGGAAGATGGACAGAATAGGGATGAGAAGAAGTAGAGAGTCTTGTGCAGCGAGGCCGCAGGAGGGGAAGGCATGCAGTTAGCAAGTTCAGAAGAGCAGACAGCATGAAAACAGCGGTAGAAGACAGATAAAGATGCAACATTGCGGCGGTGACTTAAAGAATCAAGACAGTCAGTTAGAGGAGAAGAGTTGATAAGACGAAAAGCTTTAGATTCCACCTTGTTTAGTAAAGCTGTGTGTGGATCCCCCAGACATGAGAGCCATACTCCATACACGGGCGGATAAGGCCCTTGTACAGAGCAAGCAGCTGGGAGGGAGAGAAAATGGACGAAGACGCCATAGGACACCTAACTTCTTGGAAGCTGATTTAGCAAGAGTAGAGATGTGAAATTTCCAGTTTAGATTTTTAGTGAAGGATAGACCGAGTGTGTTTAATGTAGAGGAGAGGGAAGTTGAGTGTTATTGAAGAAGAGAGGATAGTTGTCTGGAAGGTTATGTCGAGTAGATAGTTGTAGAAATTGAGTTTTTGAGGCATTGAACAAAACCAGGTTTTCTCTGCCCCAATCAGAAACAAGTGAAAGATCAGAAGTTAGGCGTCCTATAGCATCTCGCCTTGAGTCATTTAATTGTTGTTGGGTTGGGCGTCTGTTGAACGCTGTTGAATAATGCAGGGTGGTATCATCAGCATAGGAGTGGATAGGGCATTGAGTCAGATTTAGGAGATCATTGATGAATAATAGAAAGAGAGTGGGTGATAGGACAGAACCCTGTGGAACACCACTGTTGATAGTTTTAGGGAAGAACAGTGACCGTCTACTACAGCAGCAATAGAACGATCGGAAAGGAAACTGGAGATGAAGGTACAGAGAGAAGGATAGAATCCGTAGGAGGGTAGTTTAGAAATTAAAGATTTGTGCCAGACTCTATCGAAGGCTTTCGATATGTCAAGGCCGACAGCAAAGGTTTCACCGAAGTCCCTAAAAGAGGATGACCAAGATTCAGTTAGGAAAGTAAGAAGATCACCAGTAGATCTGCCTTTACGGAAACCATACTGGCAATCAGAGAGAAGGTTGTGAGCTGATAGATGCCTCATTATCTTCCTATTAAGGATAGACTCAAAGGCTTTAGAAAGGCAGGAAATCAAAGCTATAGGGCGGTAGTTAGAAGGATTGGAGTGGTCACCTTTTTAGGGACAGGTTGAATGTGAGCAAACTTCCAGCAAGAAGGATAAATAGAAGTAGAGAGACACAGATGAAAGAGTTTGACCAGGCAGTGAGCGAGTTCGGAAGCACAGTTTTGAGAACAACAGGAGGGACTCCATCCGGACCGTAAGCCTTCCGAGAATCAAGGCCAGAGAGGGCCAGGAAAACGTCTTTATAAAGAATTTTAATTTTAGGGATGAAGTAGTCAGAGGGTGGAGGAGTAGGAGGAATATGCCCAGAATCATCCAAAGTTGAGTTGGTAGCAAAGGTTTGAGCGAAGAGTTCAGCTTTAGAAAAGAAGAGACAGCTGTAGAGCCATCTGGATGAAGTAAAGGAGGGAAAGACGAAGAAGTAAAGTTGTTAGAGATATTATTGGCTAGATGCCAGAAATCTCGAGAGGAGTTAGAATTGGAAAGACTTTGACATTTTCTATTGATGAAAGAGTTTTAGTAAGTTGGAGAATAGATTTGGCATGATTACGGGCAGAAATATATAGGGCATGAGTTTCAGCAGTTGGATGGCTACGGAACCGTTTGTGAGCCGCCTCTCTATCATTGACAGCACGAGAACAAGCAGAGTTAAACCAAGGCTTTTTAGCTTTAGGGTTAGAGAAAGTATGAGGAATGTATAGCTCCATGCCAGAGATAATCACCTCTGTTATGCGCTCGGCACAAAGAGAAGGATCTCTGACATGAAAACAATAATCATCCCAAGGAAATCAGAATAGTACTGCCTTAGTTCCTCCCACTTAGCAGAGTTAAAATGCCAGAAGCACCTCCGCTTAGGCGGGTCCTGAGGCTGCACTGGAGTGATAGAACTGGTAACGGAAATTAGATTGTGGTCGGAGGAGCCCAACGGAGAGGAAAGTTTAACAGAGTAAGCAGAAGGGTTGGAGGTTAGGAAAAGATCAAGAATGTTGGGCGTGTCTCCAAGGCGGTCAGGAATACGGGTAGGGAACTTCACTAGCTGCTCTAGGTCATGAAGGATAGCAAAGTTGAAGGTTTGTTCACCAGGTTGGTCAGTGAAAGAAGATGAAAGCCAAAGCTGGTGGTGAACATTGAAATCCCTAAAATGGAGATCTCAGCAAAAGGAAAGTGAGATAAGATGTGCTCCACCTTGGAAGTCAAATAGTCAAAGAATTTTACATAGTCAGAGGAATTAGGTGAGAGGTATACAGCACAGATGAATTTAGTTAGAGAGTGACATTGAAGTCTTAGCCAGATGGTAGAAAATTCTGAAGATTCAAGATTGTGGGCACGAGAGCAAGTGGTGTCGTTACGCACGTATGCGCAACATCCAGCTTTGGATTGAAAATGAGGATAGAGCAAGTAGGAGGGAACAGAAAAGGGCTGCTGTCAGTAGTCACAGACAACTGTGTTTCAGTTAGGAAGAGAAGATGAGGTTTAGTAGAGGAGAGGTGGTGTTCCACAGATTGAAAATTAGAACGAAGGCCACGAATGTTGCAGAAATTGATAGTGAAAGTATTAGATGAAGTGTCAAGACACCCAAGGTCGACAGCAGAGGGGCAGTCCGACCTGGGGACATTTATGGTCCCTCCCAGAGGGGGACTCCGAGGCAGGGCGTGGTGAAGCCATTATTAAATTTTGATTTGAAGAGAGTGTAAAAGTGTAAGGTGTTGTAGTGTAGTGTAGGAAGTAGTAGAAGTTGTCTTTAGAGGGCAGGCTGCAGCTGCTCAATTGTATAAATGAGACCACAAAGGGAACCGGGAAGAGAGGACACGGGGAATCACTCAGTCTGCAGCACTGCCTACATCCCCGTAAGTACCTCTCCTGGAGTATTCCACCGGGCGGCAGGTGACTACTGCCTACTCCATATAACGAATCTATCCCTACATTTTACACAGCCAGGAGAAAAGATCGTGCCCGTTGCCGCGCTAATTAACAGCCACTTTCTATAATTACCTGAGACCCGATACACCATCTTGAAAACTGAGCTGTAAATTGCGACGCGACAGCCAGCTCAGGGTTCATGGCCCCACCTTCTCTCTCACCCTCTCTCTCCCCTGGCCGAGGACGCCTACCCAGCCAGCCAGCTTACTGCCGCGCTTCTATAGTCCGGAGGACTTGCTCCTCTCGCGAAGAAACGGCCTCGATCGCCATCGCTTGAATGCAATGATTGGCGATTATACTAAAAGCAAAAATATATATACATGTCCCCATTAGCATATATTACGAGTGATAAACGATTGCGAGAGTAT